>NC_048320.1:645105-673949 GCF_013100865.1 Trachemys scripta elegans | reverse complement strand
GGGGGGGGGGGGGGGGGGGGGGGGGGGGGGGGGGGGGGGGGGGGGGGGGGGGGGGGGGGGGGGGGGTGACAGAGGAAGGTTGGATGTGGGTGTCTGTATGAAGAGGAGTGTGAGAGTGTGGATGTACATCAGTGAAAGGGAATTATAAGGGCTCTGCACACTCCCTGGTTGTTTTGACCTTGAGGGTTTTTGTTGGGATTTAGCTCAGAAAAGCCGATAATTATATAAAACTGCCAACTGCCTGTTTGCTCCTTGTTTCAGGTTACAGGACGAGATTAATCTACGGCTCGAAGCTGAGAACAATTTGTCTTCCTACAGACAGGTGAGGCGTGCTCTGCTTGCGGCCAGCCAGGCCCTGTCCTGGAAGCTGGGGGCCCTCAGCTCCTTGTTGGATCAGGCCCCTTGACCTGGAAAGCAGAGCACTAAACCCAGAGCCCAGGCCGCTGTGGTAGTGGAACAGGGAGAGGGTGGGACTCGAGTAGTCGGGCAGCCCAGTGTCGGGGAGAGATGAGGCAGGACCAAGGGGCACCAGTGCTCGCAGCTCCTGCAGGGGCAGGGAAAGGATTACGTGAGAGACACCCAGCTAATCCGGGCCAGTGACCGGCCCCCCCACACTGCAGGGGAAGGAGAAACACCCCATGGCCCTAGCAATCTGACCTGGGAGGAAATTCCTGCCCAGGGGGCCCAAACATTTCAATGCTGTGAGCAAGATGCCTGTTTTGGGGCCGGGGCACCTCTGCAGGCCACGTCCAGAGCCATCATTCCAGAGTCTCGCCTCAGACCCTGCGCTGGGGTTAGGAGATGATAGAACTGAGTGAAAGACCAGAGTAGCTCAGCTCTCACATGAACTGCAGAGCTGAGCCAGGCAGCCGCGCCTGACATCTCTCAGGTGGGCCGCATGCCCTGCCCTGCCCTCCTGGCTCGGGGAGGAGACCCTGGCAGTGGCCTCACTGCAGTCAGTGCACTGCCGGTGCAGCGGGGAATCGCCCTCCCCGCCCCACCCCGGGGAAGGGGGTGCCAGCTGCACTGACCACAGAGGGGCACCCAATCCCCTCCCGGTGGGACACCCCCTGCAAGGCCCAGCCAGTGCCACCTCAGAGCCCCGGCCTGTGTCCCATCTCCAGCTGTGGCCACTCCTGATGCTGCAGAGGAAAGCGGGGAACAGAATACACTGAAGGGGGGGGGGGGAATCCCTTCCTGACCCTGCAGGTGAGCGGCTGAAGCTCTGAAGCGTGGGATTTTAGGAACATTCAACAGACCGGAAGGGACCCCCAGACTTGCCGAGCCCTGCCCCCCACCATCACAAGCCATCCTGTCACACAGTGTACCCATGAATGTGTCCAGCTCTCTTAAACCTAACTCACTCCTATTGGGAGGTTGTTCCAGAACCTCTAATCGTTAGAAACCTGCTTCTAATTTCCAGCCTGAATTTGTTCATGGCCAGTTTATCCCCATTTGTTCTTGTGCCAACGTTGTCCTTCGGCGTCAATAGCTCTTTGCCCTCCCTGGTGTTCACCCCTTATGTATTTATAGAAAACAACCAGAGCCTCCGCTCCATCCCACCCCCTGCAGCCTTTGTTTTGCCAGACCAAACAAGCCAAGGTTTTCCACTCTCCTCCCATAAGGTCGGCTCTCCGTACCCCTGACCATCCTAGCAGCCCTTCTTTGCACCTGTCCCAGTTTGAATTCACCTTTCTTGAGCATGGGAGACCAGACTTGCCCACAGCGTTCCAGACGAGGTCTCACTGGTGCCTTGTACCATGGCATTAACCCTGCTCTATCTCTCCTGGAAATACCTCGCCTGACACAGCCTAGCATCTCATTTGCCTTTTCCACGGCCGCGTCACATTGGTGGTCATCCTGTGATCGACCCACACACCCAGGTCTCTCTCCTCAGTTACTTCCAACTGATTAGCCTCTAGTTTATAGCAGTTCTTATGAGACCCTGTAGCCTGATGTAGGATGTACTGATAATATTAATTTGGATAATATGGGAATTTAATGTATTAATTTAATTTTATTTAATATTATTAATATTAATGAGTATGGGTTTTAGGCTCGCCAGTCTGTTTGATCAGAAGATAAAAGTTCTTGTCCTGAATCAGGCTCCACACAATGTACAAAGGCCCCTCAGGGGTATGACAGGAAGCTCACACTGAGACAGATATAGTCGTAAAGACTTTTTATTAAAATCAATAATAGTAAGTAAATGGTAAATACCCAGAGTTACAAAGTGACAATGGCATTACTGCTATTCAAAAGATACATATGCTAATATAGTATTATATGTAACAAAGCTTTGGTTAACATACTCACACCCTTCCTTGCTAACCTGGTGGTAAGAGACACAGGACCAGCCTTGCGGTTCAGGTTTCTCAAGTCTTGAGTGAGGGATGCAGTGCTTAGAAAATGCTAAGCGCTATCAAAACGGACTAGGGTTTACTTGACTAACTTAAACTTAAATCAAAACCTAATAAACAAACTAAGAATAAAACTTAGGGAAACCCAGCTTAGCCTAGTTCCCTTGAAACTTAAAGTTTAAGAAGGACAAGTATAGCCTACGAATAGTAGCAGTCATCGTAGATAGAGTGGAGGAAGTAAATGAGAATAGAGTAAAGTGAGAACGGAGATAGTGAGAAATGGAGATGGAGTAAAGTAAGAACAGAGATAATGGAGAACGGAGATACTCTATTGAGATGAGTTACCTCTTTTATAGAGCAAATGCCGGACCTCCTTCTCTTATGCCCAAATTTTATTCCTCACCCACAGAAATGTTAGGGTACCCTTACCCCATAGGCTAGTATGTATGTGCGTATTGATGACAGGTATGTACGCACATCGGTCTCTTGTGGTGTACTTGTTAAGTCTGTGGGAAAAACCCCTGTTTCCACCCTTTAAGGCTATTGGTCCAGGTAAAGGTCTCTAGACATCTGCATGGGTGTTTTGTCTAATTTTACTTTTCTGGGTGAGGGTCTCAAAAGGTGTTAACTTCGCATTAGCTTAACATACAGGCTTTTGGCCTGTAGGTAGATCTTGCATTACAGCCAAACTTACTTTTAATATAAATCTATAAGCCTAATACATCAAATACTTAAACTATAAGAAAAGATATATATATATATATATATATATATATATATATATATATATATATATACAAGCAAGCAGGTTAGTCTTATAGGCTACAACCCTAAGTGCATGAACTTGCCCTTTGCATTATTGAATTACATCCCTATTTATCACCCAGCCCTACTGTTCTAAAAGGATATCAACTAGAAGGGGGGAGAGTGAAGCCAGTAATAGGCAGTGGACGGTAGGCCCCTGTTTTGGGGGGAGGGGGGAGAACAAGTGGTGTCTCCCCTGAGTAGCCAGGGAGACCCATGTGTCTGTGGGCATGACAAGTCGACTTTTCAGTCTGCAATTCTCACACACATATTGGCAGTGGAACAGAGGGGACTTAAAAGGGCAAAAGACAGACTGAAAACCATGATTTGATGGTCTCTCAAACCTAATGATTTCTGGGGGACCGGAGTCATGATTTTTGATCTCTCGAGGTTGGCAGTACTGAGGTTGGCAGTACTGGATGTGAACTTTCTGAGTGGGCCTATAGGGCACAGTCCCCACACTCCCCAAATCCCCACCACGCTGACATGACCCCACTAACCCCTATTCCCCCTCACACAAACACAACCCCCACATGCCTAGTCCCCCCACACAGACATATCCCCAGACACCCCCCACTTCCTCCCCACACAGACACAATGTCTCACCTTCACCCCAATCCCCACACACAGACATGGCCCTCCACACTCCTGGTCCCCGCACACATGGGATAACCTGGCCATGAGGGAGGCTTCTAACCGCGAGGTTCTGAAACAGCCTCCCAATAGCTGTAGGGGGCAAACAATGGAATGGGTTTGAGGCGAGCTGGACACATGGGGGGAGTGGCTGGGTGACAGGGCTGCTTGTGATGGTGGGGGCAGGGCTCAGCAGCTCTGGGGTCCCTTCCAATTTTGTTTCTATAACTCAGGAGTCAGGGTTTCGGCCGGTCACCTGCAGCGGTCAGGAAGGGCTTTGGTTTCCCCAGTGTAGTCTGGGTTGTTGTTTTTTGCCTCCCTCCTCTGAAGCCTCAGGATGGCCGTGGCTGGGCTGGGACACTGGCTGGGGAGTGCCAGGGCTCTGGGGTGCACTGGGCATTTTCTCTCTCTCTCAGGGGCTTGGCTGGTGGGTCTAGCTCACAAACTCAGGGTCTAACCGAGCGCTGTATGTGGGGTGGGGCAGGAATTCTCCCCAGATCAGGTTGGTGGTGAGCCTGGGGGTTTCGCCTTCCCCTGCAGCTTGGGGGGCCAGGATTATCTGGGGTCTCGCACTTCATCATTCCCCTGCCATTGCAAGGGCCCTGGCGTCCCTCGGCCTGTGGCACGGCATAGTCCAGTGTCCTGAGGGCTGTGACCAGTTGGGTTCAGAGTGCAGGTGCTGGGTGGGGCTGGTGCCCTGCCCTACACAGGTCAGACTCGATGAGCTGGGGGTCCCTGCTGCCTTCAACCCTGTGACTCTGATCCCCCTCACACCAACACAACATCTCACACTCACCCCGATCCCCCTCACACCGACACAACGTCTCACGCTCACCCTGATCCCCCTCACACGGATACACCATCTCACGCTCAGCCCGATCCCCCTCACACGGACACAATGTCTCACACTCACCCCGATCCCCCTCACACCGACACAACGTCTCACGCTCACCCTGATCCCCCTCACACGGATACACCATCTCACGCTCACCCCAATCCCCCTCACACGGACACAATGTCTCACACTCACCCCGATCCCCTCATACCAACACAATGTCTCACGCTCACCCTGATCCCCCTCACACGGATACACCATCTCACGCTCACCCCAATCCCCCTCACACGGACACAATGTCTCACGCTCACCCCCATCTCCTCACACCAACACAACGTCTCACGCTCACCCTGATCCCCCTCACACAGATACACCATCTCACGCTCACCCCAATCCCCCTCACACGGACACAATGTCTCACACTCACCCCGATCCCCTCATACCAACACAATGTCTCACGCTCACCCTGATCCCCCTCACACGGATACACCATCTCACGCTCACCCCAATCCCCCTCACACGGACACAATGTCTCACACTCACCCCGATCCCCTCATACCAACACAATGTCTCACGCTCACCCTGATCCCCCTCACACGGATACACCATCTCACGCTCACCCCAATCCCCCTCACACGGACACAATGTCTCACACTCACCCCGATCCCCTCATACCAACACAATGTCTCACGCTCACCCTGATCCCCCTCACACGGATACACCATCTCACGCTCACCCCAATCCCCCTCACACGGACACAATGTCTCACACTCACCCCGATCCCCTCATACCAACACAATGTCTCACGCTCACCCTGATCCCCCTCACACGGATACACCATCTCACGCTCACCCCAATCCCCCTCACACGGACACAATGTCTCACACTCACCCCGATCCCCTCATACCAACACAATGTCTCACGCTCACCCTGATCCCCCTCACACGGATACACCATCTCACGCTCACCCCAATCCCCCTCACACGGACACAATGTCTCACACTCACCCCGATCCCCTCATACCAACACAATGTCTCACGCTCACCCTGATCCCCCTCACACGGATACACCATCTCACGCTCACCCCAATCCCCCTCACACGGACACAACGTCTCACACTCACCCCGATCCCCCTCACACGGACACAACGTCTCACGCTCACCCCAATCCCCCTCACACGGACACACCGTCTCACACTCACCCCGATCCCCCTCACACGGACACAAGGTATCATGCTCACCCCGATCCCCCTCACCCTTGATCCCTCATGGACACACAGACACACACACATTCACAGTGTGGTGTGATGTGCTGCCGTTTGGAGGCGGGGGTTGAAGTTTAGGCCCTGTGTCACACTGCTGCCTGCTAGAAAGACTCTGCGTCCTGGTCCATGTGTATGGCTGTGTCTGCAGCCTGCCTGGGTCTGAGGGACAGTCCTACCCGTACCCCTACCCTTCTCAGGCCCCTTTGGGCCTGGCGGCCCTGGGTTCTAGTCTTGCCTCGGGCTGCGCAGTGTAGGCAGCCGGGGTATTGTTCCAGTGGGAGCGCTGCAGGGGGAAAGCACCAGCTCTCTGTTGATGGACCTCCAGAGAAGGTGGCTGTAACTGGGAGTTGGGAGTGGGGGAGCCTGAGAGTCTCAGGCCAGTGAACCTGGGTGCAAGGGGTAATGTTACCAGACGTTTTATAGCAGGGAAGATGCAAACAGGTGGAGTAAGAGCTAACTCTTCTCCACGACTAAGCTGGTGACCAGGCCCCAGGAAGCAGGCTGAGCCCTTGGTTGGCCCACACCAGTGGCACTAACCCATTGTGCACAAAAGCATGTCTGGCCCTGGAATCAGGCCGGGTCCCCAGACCAGCGCGCTCGGAGCTGCATGTGCTCCTGGCAGGAGCTGTGACTTCGCCTTCCCTGCTCTCGCCCACATGGCAGGATGTTGACAATGCTGCATTAGTGCGCCTGGACCTGGAGCGGAAAGTCGAGTCCCTGCAGGAGGAGATCAACTTTCTGAGGAAAGTCCATGAGGAGGTATCGTGTGTGTGACCCACCCTCCGAGCCCCTAGGGTGCCTGGGTGGGGATGGTCTGTCCTTGCCTTGCCATGCACTGCAGCCTGGGCCCAGCTATCCAGAGAGGCAGGGACTGGCTCGTCATTCTCCTTCGAGGGGTTTCTCCTCTCCCCCAGGCCCTCTCTGGGGTTCCATGGTGCACCTGCGTGCTGCGTTCCCATCGCCTGGCCCGTTATTCCTGCCAGCCAGGAGGGAGAAGGAGGGAGAAATCTTTGGCCCAAACTCAAAGGGTGATATGTAAATTCTGCATCTGCGAGGGGGTTTCAGGGGATCTTAGCCGGTGTAATATACACCCCACAGTCACATGAGAAGGGCCTGCACCTTCTTCTGCTGTCCTGTCAGCTCCACCCCTTTCTGTCAGCTTTTGGGAGTGTGAGTTATGGGAGTTCCTCCCCGTAAACCCAGGCACTGATGGGGAACTTCCACCAGCTTGTGCAGAGACCCAGAGAAGAACGGATGGATGGAGGTCTTCTGCAGCAGCCACAGCAATGGCATGTCATACCACAGAGTGACCAGCAGTGGGCGCTGCAGAAGGGATGTGGCTGGCCTGATCTCCCACACGGTCAGACCGGGATCTAGTGCGGTGCCGGTAACTGTCCCCTCCATGCCACGATCCGCACTGGCCACCGTGGCAGGTTCAGTCCCGCGCCCAGCGTGAGGCTCCGCTGCCTGTCTCCCAGCGGCACCGGCATGGCACAGCCCTGTCTCCGTGCCGCCGACCCGCCTCGCTTGTATCTTGGCAGGAGCTGAGAGAGCTGCAGGAGCAGCTGGTGCAGCAGCAGGTCCACATTGAGATGGACATGTCAAAACCGGACCTGACGGCGGCGCTGCGGGAGATCCGCATTCAGTACGAGTCCATGGCCTCCAACAACATGCACGAGACCGAGGAGTGGTACAAGTCCAAGGTAACGGGGCCTGAAACAGTGAAGCACACCGTGGGTTGCACATGCCGTGCCTGTCTCTTCCCCCAGCCACTGCTGGTCTGACTGGCACTGATTGTGGCTGTCCCCTGCGTGATGCCCCATGTGCCATATGCCACCCAGGAGAGTTACCAGACAGGTTGGAAGGGCTGGTTCATGAGACATTCCCCTGCAGCGAGTCCCCCGGCTTCATGAACCCAGGTGTCCCGGCTACCAAGCCCCTGCTCCCAGCCACTGGAATACTTTGTTCAATCAGCTAGTATCACCATTGTCATCGTACCCTGTTCTCGCCCAGTTTCCTGTGCCCGTGGGCACCAAGACCCCGCTGAGCTCTCCCCGGGGAGGACGTCCCTAGCTCTCCGAGCCAGGCGCACTAACTCCTCTTCCTCAGTTTGCAGACCTGACAGACGCGGCAGCTCGGAACATTGAAGCCCTGCGCCTGGCCAAACAAGAAGCCAATGAGTACCGGCGCCAGCTCCAGGCACTCACCTGCGACCTGGAGTCCCTGCGGGGAATGGTAGGTGTGGGTGCTGGGGGCAGGGGCAGGCAGCAGTGAGATAGTGCCTGGGCCCTTGGGTGCCCTCTGTTAGCACAGGCCTCCCAATGAACATCACCCCCGTCACTGAGCCCTGCTTTGGGCTCCAAATTCCCTTCGTCTCCAATTAACCTCGTCAAATAAACCTCGGCTCAGAATCAAACATGCCAAGCTTGGAAATAAGGACTCGACAGACATCAAACAATGCTGGGCTCCCTTGTGCTCCTGTAATGTGCGAAGAGGAAGGTGGCCAAACAAAATGGGCCAGGAGTCTGCTCCCGTAGGGCAGAGGCAGGACACTGGGATAGGGGTTGGGGTCTGCTCCCGTAGGGCAGAGGCAGGACACTGGGCTAGGCCTGGGATCTGCTCCCGTAGGGCAGAGGCAGGACACTGGGCTGGGGATGGGGTCTGCTCCCGTAGGGCAGAGGCAGGACACTGGGCTGGGGATGGGGTCTGCTCCCGCAGGGCAAGGAGGAAGAGTAGCAGCTGAAGTGAACGAGTGTCTGGTCTGGTGCAGGCAGGAGGTGGGGGACTGGACTACGCGCTCCAGTGGGGCGGCCCACACTGGCCTCTCCGTAGCAGCCCTGGAGCTTGATGATCCCTGTTAGGATCACGTGATCCTGGTCTGCTGGCACCATGTCTCCAACGATGACGCGATCCCTGTGGGCGAACAGCTGAAGGCAGGGAGAATCCAGATTAGTAACAGCCCTTCATCCCTGCCCCTCTCAGAATGAATCCCTGGAGAGGCAGCTGCGGGAGATGGAGGACCGCTATGCCATTGAGACAGCCAGTTATCAGGACACAGTCATCCGGCTGGAGGAGGACATCCAGAACCTCAAGGAGGAGATGGCTCGGCACCTCCAGGAATACCAGGACCTGCTCAACGTCAAGCTGGCCTTGGACATTGAGATTGCCACCTACCGCAAGCTCCTGGAGGGAGAGGAAAGCAGGTGAGCCTCCTGCAGATGGATGGAGGGATGCACCCCTGGGGGACCACTGCCTCTCTTGCTGTTCTAATAACCATCTCCAGGTGCGCTAGAGGCTATCCCCAGGCCTTACCTCCCCCATCCAAGGGGTCCCTCCAGGGTGAGGACAATGGCAGGATGAGGAAGGCGAATTCATTCTTTCAGGGGGACTCTGAGGAACCTGTTCCGTGGATACCCAGAGGACACCGGTGCCCAGGGCTGCCAACCCAGCACCCCTTGTCTTAGCTAACAGGTGCTCCAGGCCACTGCTGGATTGAGTGGCCGGGGTGTCATGCTCTGTCACTTAGAGAAGGGCCTGAACCAAACCCTGGATCCAAACTCTCCTAACCTTTGGAGGAAAACTAGCCCAGATCCCAGCCTGGCAGCGTGGGCCCATCTCTCCCATATGCTCTTGGAAGCGAATGACTGTCAATTGTCCCCCTGCAACCCCATTGACCTCAAGAGCATCAGTGCAAGCAGAAGCGTCTAGACAGCCAGACGCTGAGGGTATATGGCTGGGTTGGGTACATGGTGGGAATGGGCCTCTGGTCACCTAGGGCTGCTGATTTTGGTTGGATGGATTCCTGGAGGTTTCATCACATGACATAATATTTAAAGATTAATCTTTAATTCCTGGACACTCCTGGAGGGTTGGCAACCCTACTGTCACCTGGCTGTTCTCAAGCTCTCTGACGAGCTGGGCCTGTCACGTGGGTCTCCCCACAAAGGCCTCCCTTCTCTCAGTGAGTCAGAGGCAGCCTTGCCTGGGAAGTGCCTCTTGTGTGGCCCATCTCACACCTGTGCCTCTCCGTTTGCCTTGTTTCTGCAGGATCACCATCCCCGTGCAGACCTTCTCCAACCTGCAGATCCGAGGTCAGGATGCTGCGCGCCCCAAGGGAGGAGGGATGGGATGGGTGGTCGTGACTACGTCGCGCCTTCACGTCCGGGTGTGGAATCACTTTGCCATGGCGCTGCCTCCCCCACGCACAGGCTCTGACTCTGGGCCAGGACTGGAGGAAGGGCTGGGTAATGTGATGGCCACTTGCAGCTAGAGGCGCTACTATGGGGGCCATCAGATCTCATGCTTCAGGGCCTAAGCTGATGACTGTGGGGAATTTCTCCTTAATGCACCGAGTTGTGCAATTGGCCAGCTGCATTGTGGGGTTTCCCCCATCTTCCTCTGACGCATCAGGGCTGGTAGCACCGTTCAATGGACAGGGAGCCAGGAGAGCCGGCTCTGCTTCTGTCACTAACCTGCTACGTGACCTTGGGCGACCCTTCCCCACTCGGTGCCACACAGGGATCACCATGCCACCCGCCAGAGCCTGGGGCGTAAAGTCTGAGTATTGTCACTGGCGCCAGTGGGAGGCGGGTTCCTGGGCTTGGGGGCCCCACTGGTCTGATCTGGGCCAGCCCATCCAGCAGGTAGATGCTCCCTGTCTCCAGCCAGGCCAGACTCCAGGAGGTACAGGTGAAGGGAAGCCTGCGCCGTGGCCTCCTTTGGGACCCAGCCTGGTGACCTGGGGACCCTGTAACAGGTACAGGAGCCATGAGAGTGTCCCTGAAGCCACTTCTCTCTGACTGCAGCCTGCTCTGCGGTGCAGGGGGACCCTGCAATGGGGGAGCCCCAGGGAACCCAGAGCTTCGGGGTATGTTGGGGCAGGAGGAGGTGGAGATTCGGAGCAGCTGTGCCTCGCCCTGGGCCATGCAGGAATTCAGGCAGGCCAGACCCCTGGTGACTCTCCCACCACGGGGCAGCTCCCACAGACAGGGGGCTAGGGTGCGGTGCCATCGCAGTACCCAGCCCACGAACTCCACAGCCCCATCTGAACAAACGGTATCACGTCAGGGGCAGCCCAGCCAGGTGCATGCCAGGGGACAGCCCCAGGGAGTCCGCAGGGTACCAGAGGTGCTGGGACAGTGTGTACAGTGGGGGTGTTGAGAACCATTGAACCAAACTAAACCCTGCCTATGATGGAAACCACATCAAGCCCCCAGCACCCCTAGTTCCAGCACCTGTGCTGTGTGGGCTTGTGGGGCCACTTGCTGTGGGCCGCTCCCCTCCCGGTGTGAGTCAGGGGAGGGGAGCACAGAGCTTGGAGCCCTGTGAGTGTGGAAGGGCTGTTAGCCGTCGGCAGGACATGTTTCATGGCTCCTGTGCCGTGTGCAGGGAATCTCAGCTCAGGCCCAGAGCTAGCCCGACCTCGCAGCCTGTGTGGCCCTAGGTGCTTTGTTCTGCCTTGTTCTGCTTGGCTGGGCTTTCTCAAGGTGGAGACAACGACCACGTTTGCTCTTCCCCCCAGAGACCAGCCTGGATACCAAGTCAGTGTCTGAGGCTCACCTGAAGAGGAACATCGTGGTCAAAACTGTGGAGGGCAGAGATGCAGAGGTAGGAGATGGTCTCCCCTGCCTTTGCCCCGTCATCCATCCCCACCCCTGCCTGCTGGAGACCACCTGACCTTGCCATGATGCAGTTCCCTGTTGTCTGGGGCTTCCAAGTAATGGGCCTTGAATGGGCCTGGTCCTGGGGGGTGATGGGCCTGTGCCTCGCTTGCTGACCTGTACAGCTGTAATGGCCTAGTGGGGGCAGCGTTTTCCTGGGGAGAAGCAGGGGGGTTGTTCTGTTGGTGGATCTCACCACTAATCGACTGCCTGCCGAGTCAGCCACCCCGCTAGTGTGTTTGGTGAGGTGCCCAGCGAGGCTGGGGCGTATGGCAGGCCAGGCACTGGGGAAGGAAGTACAGGTCTGTCACATCTTACGCGCATTTAACATGCGCGATTTCAACTCTACACGGTCGGCAAAAACAAAAAAGAGAAAAATAACAATTTTAATACTATACCTGTAGTACAGGCGATTTCGCCCGCCATTGAACTCAATGGGGTTTTGGCTATCCGCGGTTTTCGCTTGACGCGCTAGCCGCGGAACGGAACCCCCGCGTAAGATGAGACAGACCCGTACTGCTGTGCGGGAGAGCTGGGCAAGACAATTCAGTGGACCAGGTTCTGTTGGTCAATGCGGGATCATCGAAATCAGGCCTTGTCTACACTACAGGGGAGGTGTACACGCTACAAAGCGATTTTTGGTGGCAAAACTCTGCTGTTTTGCCAACAAAATAAAACCACCTCAACGAGAGGCGTAAAGCATCAGTGTAGACACTGCGGTTTGGTTTGTTCCGCCAGTAGCTCACAATGCCCGCCGTGACCGCGCTGCTCACTGGTTTGAGCTCTGCCGCCCGGAAGGCATGCGCCCCTCCCCTTGCAAAGCTCCCAGGAAGTATCGGACAGCTGAGCGTGCTGCTCCCTTTGGGGAACAAAGAGCAAATCCCGACAATGCTCCTGCTCTGGGAGCACAGGGACAAGCAGGCTGCTGCTGCGGGCTGGGCAGGGGGCAGGGGGCTGCCTGCTGCTTTGACATTCCTCAGCAGGGAGAGCTCACAGAGCTGCTCAGGGTGTCCCCCAGGGCCACCCCGGGGGGAAGTGGGGCAATTTGCCCCAGGCCCCGGGCCCTGCAGGGGCCCCCACGAGAGTTTTCGGGGGTCTTCGGCGGCAGGTTGAGTGAAGGACCCGCTGCCGAAGATCCGGAGCTCCTTCTGCTCTGGATCTTCAGCAGCAATTCGGCGGTGGGGGCTCCTTCCGCTCCGGGACCCGCCACCGAAGTGCCCCGAAGACCCGGAGCGGAAGGACCCTCGCCGCCGAAGACCCCAGGCCCCCTGAATCCTCTGGGCGGCCCTGGTGTCCCCCTTCCCCCGTCTCAGGATAGGTCGGTCAGCCTGCTGTCTCCCCACCCCAGGCCCACCACTCTCCTCTCCCTCCCCCCACACACTTCAGTTTAAATGCAGCTGACAATCCGATGGGATTGAGAAACCTGCATCATGTGATGCTGTACCTGCCCCAGGAGGCATTGCAAACCCTTCCCAAAGCACCCTGCGGCCAGTTGCATTGTGGGATAGCTACCACAGTGCATTGCTCTCTGTGTCGATGCAAGACCTGCTAGTGTGGATGTGCTCTGCTGACACAAGGAGCTAGTGTGAGATGCAACAGTGGTTTTAATTAAAGCAGCAGAACTTTTGCCAACAAAACTTTGTAGCATAGACAAGGCCTCAGTGTCAATTCTGGTGCCATTTTTGACAGAAGAAAGTTGAAATGAATGTTTTGATTTTCTCGTTTCATTTCGACCAGATCGATAATGTTTCATTTTGATAATACTAAAGCATTTTGATATGGTAAAGCCATTTCATTCTGACGTGTTTCAAGGCATTTCACTTGGACTTTTGTATTATGTTAAAACATTGCTTTAATGGTATATTATGTTTACTAGTCACTATTGTATTGTATTTAATATTTAATGTGATATCAAAGTCTAAACAAAATGAATCAGAACTACTGAGTAAGAACATGTTTTTACCTTATCAAAGGGCCACACTTTTACCATGATCAGAATGCAATGATTTGATGGTCCCAAAATGCCCTGTGTTTTGGAGTTTGTGCGGCACAGGAAATGGCTCTTTGTTCTGACTCTGAACTAATTGTTCTCTGAAAATCAGAATTTGCAGCTAAGTAGAAATTCTGATTTCCAACCATTTCCACTGTGGTTACAGCACCGCATGGGACTCTGGAGATCTTGGTTCAAGTCCCACCTCCGCCCCAGACTGTGTGATGCTGGGCAAGACTTTTAATGAATCTGGGCCTGTTCCCCATCTGTAACTTGGGGTGAATGATCCTTCCCTTCTCCCACCCTTCCTCTGTCCTTAGACTGTTTGTAGGGCTGGTGTAGCCAGGTCAGTCCCAGGATATGAGAAAGACAAGGTGGGGGAGGGAATATATTTTATTGGTCCAACTTCTGTTGGGGAGAGAGACAAGCTTTCGAGCCACACAGAGCTCTTCTTCAGGTCTGGGAAAGACACCAAAAAACATGGACTGAACAGGGACACTTTATGGCTCATTACAACAATTCATAACACACCACACTGCCTGCTACCTTTACTTGCCCACTGCCACACTGCCTGGAGCGACTCACAACCATGAGTGCCAACCTCAGGGCAGACTGTCAAAGAGCAGGGCAGAGAGCCCAAACGGGTGGTACTGTATGTTCTATAATTAGATTTCACCAACCCAGTAATGAGAGTGACCTTCTAAAACACTATAATCGTCTGACTGTGGACTCACAGACAGTCCCCTTGGGCATTCCAGTCTATCTTGCCAGCCGGGCAAACTGGACAATGTGATAGATGGTCACGTTACTCTAAAAATCACAGCAATATTCCGGCTATTCCCAGTCCCAAAGGCCTGACCCGGTCTCTGTGCTGCATGGTGGCGGTGGCAGCGGTGGCATGGCCTGGCTCCAGCCAGGCGGCACGGCTTAGCCACCGGTGCTCCAGGCAACGCGGTAAGGGGGCGGGGGGGGGTAGGATAGAGGGCAGGAGAGTTTTAGATCGCCCCAGGGGAAGCCCTGCAGGAGACACTTTGATCAGGTCACACGTAAAAACTGCTGTGCCTCCGCAGAGCAAAGAACGCACCACTTTGCGCTTCCCTTGACACAGCTCTGGGGACGGATCCGGGAGGGGACGGGGAGCCAGGCATGCGGAGCTCTGGCCTGGCCAGGCGACCTGCAGGTGCACAGACAGAGCTTGCGCAGCCAGCCAGCCGTCTCTCCCTCTGCCGGCCCGCGAAGGGGGGGAGGTTCCCCGCCATGCGCCTGCCAGGAGCTTTGGCGACTGCCCTCCCGGGAAGGCTCTTTGGCTGCACTCCCCTCTGCTGCTCCTGGGTTGTGCTCACTGGCTCCAGCTGGCAGCGTGTGGCTTTCCCCACGGACCTCCCTGACTTTGCACGTTGGCTCTCGGAGGCCCCAGGCTGGGCCATGACCCTTCCCGACACCGGGCACGGAGGGGCAAAGCTGGCATGTTAGTGACCCAGCCTCAGGGGGTGAGTGGCCCACATGCCGCCTTGGCACACGGAGGAGCTGCGAGTCCCAGCAAGCTGTAGCAGCCCGCAGGAGCGCTGAGCGGGGAGCAGCCTGGCTGGCTCCATAGGATCCGGAGCGGTAACACCCTCTCTGGGCCTCTGGCATCCCAGGGGCTCCAGCCAAGCACTTTGCTAACCTGGGTGGACTCAGCCCTGCCGGGGGGTCACTAGCGTTATCCGGACGGGCAGGCCAGCGTCCAGGGACCATGCGGGGAAAAGAACCCGGGGTGCCATGGCAGTGGGGGCCCGGGTTCAGGGAGCCCCGAGGTGCTAACCCACCACCCCACCCACGGGCCAGCCTGGGCTCCACACAGGGGCAAATCCCCGACAGGAGAGTGGGGGGCCCTGAGCCAAGGAAATCCCGCCAGTGGAGGGGGCAGTGACTGGCCGTGATGGTAACATTCGCCCTCTGTCTGCCCACAGGTGATCAAGGAATCCACCCAGGAGCACAAGGACTAAGGGGTCGGCAGAGGAAAGCCTGTAGCTGTAGACCACTAGCAGCATAGATCCTGCCTGACACTCAGCCCCTCCGATGTGGAACCAGGAGGGCCCAGCGGCTGCGAGGGACCCACACGGAGGGAACGTGTTTCGCTTGCCGGGGAGCGGAGTTAATAAGACTAACTGAGGAGCTAGAGTAACCAGCGTCCCTTAGAGCTGCTGCACACCGTTCCGGTGCAGGCCGCAGGCTAGCGCTTCGGCCAAGCCCCGTCTCTCTCTCCCGCTGCCCCTGCCTTGGTCCACTGCAGTCTGTGGGAGAGGCCTGCTGAGCTGCTCCAGAGCCTGGCGGGGTTTGAGGCCCTGCTGAGGCTGCCAGAGCTCCCCTAGAGATAGGGCTGTGCTAGGCCCACCCAGAAACCCCCTACCACTGGCTCCCTAGGAGGCTGCGCAGGGAGGGCAGGCGGGGAAGGCAAAGCAATCGAAGGCCCAGCTCATGCCCACAGAAAGGGCCAAATCCATGGCCCGGGGGCTGCAGAGTTTCCACTGCCTCCTGGAGCCAAGGGGCGGGATTTGGCTGCACCCCACCACCTGCCCCAGATCTCAAAGCCCCTAGGATGGCTGAGGCCCTGATCCCGGCTCAGGCCCAGGCATCCCCAGGAGAGGTAGGAGAGGCCCTGAGTGCGAGTCTGCCCAGGGTTAATGCTGACAGTGCCCATGGTCTGGCCCAGGGAGACCCCTGTGGAGTTGCAAGAGCGGGGGATGCTGTGGAGAGCAGCTCTCCTTCAGCACTGCCCCCCACCACACACACACCCCTCACTGGCCTCCTGGAGATCAGGCTGAAAGGCTTCCAGGGAGGGAGACGGGCTTGGGCCCAAAGGAGCAGGGTTTCTGTTCCCTGGCCCCTGCAGTGGGGCCTGCTCCCCAACGCACCGGCGGCGGGCACGGGGAGGCAAAAGCGCTGCACCACACGCCCTGGCCCGCCCAGGAGCTGCGGCTGGGCTAACGTAGAGAGCAGCTGATGGAACCGGAGGCAGGAGCCCCTGAACACAGGCGGGGCGGGGCTGGCTGATGTCTCCCCCCTTCGTGCTGAAGGCTAGGAACTGATTCCTGCTGACTGAGCACCAGGCAGATGTAGCCAGAGGAGCTGGGGGCACGGGAGGGACAGAGCCTCACAGGGAAACAGCTTCCTACTGCTGTCAGGAGGCCACGAAGCCTGCTCAGAGGAAATCAGACCAATGATGGCGGGAGAGGTGCAGGCCGCAGCCTCCTGGCAGCCTCGTGGTTTAATCCTGGCCTGTTCCCAGACCCCAGGCTGGCCAGCTGCGAGGGGCGTGAGCGGCAGGGTCCTGCCGAGCAGCGATGCGCAGGGTTTGCCCTGCTTGGCGATGGCAGCGTCCAGCCCTCGCTGTCACGGCCCCTCCGAGCGGCACGGCAGAGCCAGGGGGCTGGTGAGATGAGCTCTGTGCCCTGCTTGGCTACAGCCTGGGCCAACTCCAGCCAGGTCAGGGGCTCGGGACTGGGTCAGGCGCTCCCTGTCATTGGCTCCCCTGGGAGCAGAGCAGGCCGTTAGCTCCCCCGTTTTCCTCCCTCCCAGACAGGCTGAGGAGAGCTCGCGGGTGTTTGGGAGGGGCCAGGAGCCATCACAGAGCAGGCCCTATGGTAGGAGGGGCTGGTGGCTGAGTTAAAGCCCAGGAGGGTCCTTGCACCCTCTCAGCGCGAAGGGGTTGTTACCAGGTGCCCTTGTCTCCCGGTTTCCTACGGGGTTGCTCTGACACGCTCACTCTGTGGGGCAGGGCCAGGGCCAGCGGAGGGTGCCTGGCTCAGGGAGGTACTGCTCTGGCTCGGGAGGGTGGCAGAATCAGGCTCTAGGCCGAATCCTCACTATGGAGTGTTCTCTGTGTGTCCTGAACTGTTGGACCGTGGTGTGTGCCGGTGAACAGCTGCCACCTTCTGCCCCAGAGGTGGCTGCATTGCAGCCGGGGTGAATACAGTGCAGGGATGTGACTATGGGTGTAGAGCCAGCAAGGTGGCTGATCTCAGCCAGCCAGTGCTTCTTCCCCCAATTGGATGTTTCTAATGCAAGTGAAAATGGAGCAGGTGGAGAAAAAGGGACAGAAGGGCAAGAGAGGAGCCGGATGGGGCCGGCCTGTCCAGGGGCCCCGTTGTGTGTTCAGGGGCAGGAGATGCTCCTAGCGACCACAGCTGCGTTGGGGAGGAAGGGGGCTCCGTTGTCACTCCAACCCCAGCTGCGCTGCAGCCCCCCATGGGCCATGCTCTGCCAGTGATCTACGTGCCAACACTGCCCCCGCTGCCTGCCGCCCTGCACCCTCATGCAGGGATGGGCAGCGGGAGAGGGAGGGCGGCAGCAGGCCCAGAGTTTACAGATTCTGTGTCCCATAGGAGCCCGGTCAGCTGGGACTGCCTGGCAAAGACCCTGCCAGCCATCACACCTGGGCAGCGAATCCTGTGAGTGCGAGCGCACCCGGGCGTGGGGTGGAAAGGTAAACCCGCAGGCCTCCACTACACACATGGTTTCCAGCCAAGCCAATGCGAGCCAGCCCCCCCGCAGGGCAGGACGGCCGTAACTCAGACTGACCCCAGTGCTCAGCCTGCCCGCGCCTGACCCATATCTAGCCCGTGTCTAGCTGCATCCCGGTGCTAGGAGCCCTCCGCCCCATTTCCCTCGTGCATGGTTGGTTTAGGAACAAAGATCTAATGGCTGATTCCAGGGGCAGTTAGTGCCATTCATCTGCCCCTCCGCTAGGAACTCTGCTCGCAGGCTCCGAGTGCAGGTTATCGCCATGAATCCATGCGGCCGTGCAGCTCCCCTGGAGGCAGGGGCGTATTATTATCCCTTACGTGCAGCTGGGCCGGCTGAGGCAGAGAGTTGTGACGTGCCCAAGCTCGCCCAGCAAGGCAGTGGCAGAGCCAGCACAGACCCAGGCTATCCTAGCTCCCACGCCTGTGCCCTAACCACTAGAGAACACTCTCCTTGTAGAGTCTCCACAAGAGCTTCCCGAAGCGTTGCGGGGATGGTGGCGCTTACATGGCCTTGCAAGGCACCTACAGCAGCTGTGCTGGGCTCTGGAGTGACTCTCCCAGCCAGGTGCCAACCTGTTCAGAAGGGATCAGAGATTCTGGGCAGTTCAGGTTTTGGGGTCTGGGGGATTTTCAGAGGTGGGTGCCCAACATTTCTTAAAACCAGAACCCTTAAAGGTGTCTCCAGATGGGCCCCCAAAATGGAGCCCTGCCCCCAACTCACGCGTCACTTATGGATATCTTGCTCCACGACCTTTGGCCTCAGAGAGCGCAGGCCCTCATCCAGCCGCAGGGAGGGGCAGGGTCAAACCAGAGACAAAGTCCCCAGAGCTGCAGGAATTGGCTGTTCCTGGAAAGCCTGGGGGTGTGTGGGGCCCAGGTAGGAGGTGGCCTGAGGGCCTGGGGTGCGCCACGGAGCAGGTGTGTTGTGTGTTGTTTGCATAGACCCCTCGCTCTGCGCTGATACGTTGGTGAGCAATCTCCCGCTGGAGTGTCTGCATTGCGTGTCGCTACTGAACTCAGACGCTAATAGCAGCTGCAGCCTGAGTGGAGAAATAAAGCTAAAGCAAACACTGCCTTCTCGCTGGTCGGATCAATCTCCCTGCGCCGCACCAGGGGCCAGGGGAGGCTGCGTTCAGTGCTCAGAAAAATGAGCAGTTGGTTGTATCTGCAAGAAGCTAGGGTGGGCAGCTCCCGGGCAAGCTTAGCTCTACCAGTGCCTCCCGGTCCCAGTTGGCATCCCTTCAACCCTCTGCTCTGCCAGTGCCCCTCACGCCCAGCCTGGGGGCCCCCTGCTATTGCAGGCCTGGGGTCCCACACAGCTCTTGCCAACTCAGCTCAATCCTGACCTGAAACTTAGCCTGTGCCGGGTCCGGCTCCCAGCCCCAGCGTCTTTGCTGGTGTGTCTTCATGGTGAGCTCAGCACGCCCTGCTATAGTCCCACCATAACAGTGCTGCCAATGCACATCAGTCCCAACCCCAGATGTTCTTCTTCTGAGCTGCCAACACCCAGCCGCACCATGGAGCCATGGGGCTTGGGACAGGAACTCAGACGCAGAAGGGGAAATAGGCAGTGGATACCAATTGGCTCCAAGATAACATGGCGACTTTCCCAAACTGGGGAGGACAGGCCCACGAGTGCTGTAGGTGCGAACCTCATGTGGAATACAGCAGCCAGGCAGCATTATCGGGACAAAGCAGGGAAGGGATCCCCTCATGCCTCAGGAGAGAGGAAGAAGGATTGAACCTGGGTACTTTAGCAGCAAAAGCACAGGCTTGAGCTGAAGGCTGCCTCGGAGTAGCTGGGATCAAGCCAATTCTCAGCGTTGTGCCCCAACGTCCCACGCCAGAAAAGGGAGTGAGCAGGGAGGTGGTAACATCCGCAGCTGACACCACGTTCTCTGGACTTGAGAAGAAGGGCAGGAAATTCAGAGGCACCCAACCAATCAGGGTGATCTGGCAACATGATGGCAAATGAAACTCAGTGTTGCTGATTGCAAGGAAAAGCCCATTGGAAGGAATAATTCGACCTACTCATGCCCGTTGTTCAGGTTCCAAATTAACCACAAGCCCTCAGGAAATAGCCATGTGCTCAAAGTGCAGCGAGTAGGCAGAGAAGGAAACAAGAACCCAGATCACTGACTGGTGTGAACTGACACACACCATGGGTGGGACTGGTGTGAATCGTCATACACCGCCGGTGGGACTGGTATGAACCGACAAACACCGCTGGTGGGACTGGTGTGAACTGTCACACATCACCGGTGGGACTGGTGTGAATCGTCACACACCATGGGTGGGACTGGTGTGAACCGACACACACCACCTGTGGGACTGGTGTGAACCGACACACACCATGGGTGGGACTGGTGTCAACTGACACACACCGCCTGTGGGACTGGTGTGAACCATCACACACCATGGGTGGGACTGGTGAGAACCTAGAAACACTGCCGGTGGGACTGGTGTGAACTGACACACACTGTCAGAGGGTTTGGTGTGAAAAGACACACACTGCCAGTGAGACTGGTGTGAACCAACACACACCACTGGAGTGTCTGGCAGACAGTGTTAAGATGCACAAAGACTGGGATGGTAAATAACACTAAAAATCTTCTAATGCTTTTATATAGATCAGTGGTTCACCCTCACCTGGACTAATGTGTCTCTCAAAGGACACAGCAGCACAAGTGAGGTTCAGAGACAGGGGACAGAAAAGATCAGAGGCCTGGAGCGATTTCATTATGAGGAGAGTTTGAAAAGACCAGTCCTCTTTAGTTTAGAGAACATGACAGTGAGATCCAAACTAAGGTAAATCAACTGCTTCTCTCTGCCCTGTCTCAGGGGACATCCAGAGAAACTCAAAGGCAGCTCCTTGAAAGGTGACGAAAGGAAATGCTTTTTCACACAATATGGTTTAGCCTGTGGAACTCATTGCCACAGCCTGCACCGAGACAGGAGCTTGGTGGGATGTCAATGGCTAATTAGTGAGACCATCCACAGTTACACGAGAGGCTATAAAACCTCCTGCTTCAGAGAACGAACCAACCACTGACAGGGTTACGCAGACACTTCCCTTAAGGACAGGTTATTCCACCATTGTCCAGTAGCGGGTTCTTGCACCTTCCTCTGAAGCAGCTGGTGCTGGCCATGGCTGGAGATGGGCCAGCTGGACGCCTGGACCCCTTGCCTGAACTGGCTTGGGACCCCCTGTGGCTAGTCTCCTACAGACACAAGCATCTTTCTCCACTAGTCACGGTTTGCAACACCCAGTGCTGCAGTGCTCAAGGGGTTTGACCCATTCCAGTGTAGCACCCCAGGACCTCTGCACTGGTTACCCTGGCCTTGCCAAACTCTGGGCAGGCTCTGAAAGAGAAGCAGGTGACGGGAGTTAACCCCCAGGGGAGAGCGATTGGGCACTGACACGGCTGGAAGAGAAGCACCACAGAGGCAGGGCCTGCAGTGCTCTCTTGTCACACCCCAATGGCCCCCTCCCTCGGGGGGTCCCCGGGGAGGCAGATCAGCACTGTATGTTGCTAACGCTGTTGCAAGCATCGCAAGGCATTTTGGGAAGGGTTAAAGGGTTAAAGGTGTGAGTGTGGAGGGGAAGATTCCTTTGCGGGTTGCGAGAGGCCGAAGGGGGAGGAAGGGAGAAGAGAATGGGTTAACGCGACGCCTCAGCTCAGTCTGAAGATAAGACGCCGGCTCCAGTCCAAGGTCACTGCTCTTGAACGGACTCTATGCAGCCAAGAAGCCTGCAGCTGTACCTGGATCTTACCCAACCCCAGCCAACTGTGAGAAAAGAGAAGTGAGCTGAACCAGACTGCAGGGGATTGCAAAAACTAGGGAGAAGGTGAATGCCAGCAAGGGGAAAAACAACTGTCTCACATCCCTGAAGCCGGTGTGTTCTGGGAACGCTGAGGAGGCCACAGAAAGCCGGTTTGGACTGGTACAAAGAGCACGGTGGACAGAGGTCCCTGAACGAAACATCCCCAAAAGACCCCAGGACTTAAAACCCTCCTGAGAGTTGAAGCAAATCGGAGATCAACAGCGGACCCTGGATGGCCTGTGCACAGGACAGAACTCTCGTCCACCCTTCCCCCTCTTCTTCTTACGTTACACCCAGGCTTGGTCAGCCTCGGGTCGTGCGTGTGTATGAAAGTGGGTTAGGGCTGGGGCACTAACGCTTTCTTTCTTCCTCCGAGTGATGTGGGAGCGTTCCCAGCACTCACTGCTGTTATTTTATTACTAAAGCTTTAAAACGTAGATCCTTGGTGTGCTCCTTCATCTCTTCCCCTAACGATCCTGCGGCCTCAGCCTGATCACCTGGCGCCTCAGGCAGATTGGTAACAGAGGTCTGTCGCACTCTGTGCCCTGGGATCCTCTCCAGACTGTGCTCTCATCCCGTCAATTAGTATTATTTTATAATTCATTAGCTCTATGGCAGCAGCGCCCCCTAGAGGCCCCAGCCAAGGTCGGGGTGTTGTCCTGCCGGGTGCTGCACAGACGCAGTGAGAGACAGGCCCGGCCCCAAAGACATGGGGCATAACATGACGCACTGATGCACGTGGGTTACAGGGCCTGGTGCACAGACTAGCTTGGCACAGTATTTAGGCAGCTTTAGCAGCTCACACATTTAGCTGTGGAAGTCCCTGGCTCAATCCCAGGTGTGCTGACCAGCCGGCGTCACAACACTAACAGCTGCCTTAACCCTTACAAGGGAAAAGGGGGGCGAGATGGACAGCGCCGCCATCTGGCCTAGGGCCTCAGGATTTAAAGGGGTGCTGCTGGAAGGTGGCAGCTGCTGCCCATGTGGACAAGGCACCCTGACCTTACTAGGGGCTAGGCTGGTTCAGTTAAAACTTCGGCTTTAATACCACCAGCTGCCTCACGTTAAAGTCCCACTGCTCGTCTCTGTGTGCTAATCCACCCTTTCAGTCCTTGTCTAGACGCAGCCTGGAGGGGGGCAGCGGAGAGCCTCGTGCTGTGCTCTGACAGCTAACAACCCTGAGCTGGGGCAGATGGCCAAAGCACAGGCCCCCCTCGCCCAGGCACTGGCCATCTCCCAGGAGCAGCGTCACCGGCCCTCGCAACTTTTTCACTACCACATGGATTTGCTGGGCGAGACCCTCCATGCCTCTGCCAATGCCAGCCCTGCCTGGAGGAAACACCCTCTGATTGGCTGCCTTCCCCACTGCCCCGCCTACTGGGGAAGAACAGCCAATCATGGGTGCTGCCGGAAGCAGGCAGCACTCTACTCCCTCCCCTCAGGAGCCAAGAACCCAGTTCTCCCAGGAAGGGAGGGAAAAGGAGCAGAGAGTGACCAGCTCAGCCCTGCCTCCTCCTGTGGACAGGATGGGGCCTCTGCCCCATTGCCCTTCCCTCAGCAGGACACACCTGGGAAGTGGGCTGAAGAGCCCCTGGAGTCACACGTCCCCAGCCTGGAATGGGCAGAGGGGACCCCACTGAAACCCCCCGAGCCTGGGAGAGGGAGGGGAAGAGCCCTTGGAGGAACAGAGCTGAGAGGGTGCAGGGCAGAATTGATGTGGGGCAGATTCGTTGCTCGACCAGGGTGGGCAGATATGGGGGTGGTTGCTGCTGCAGCAGGGGCCAAAATCACTGTAAAATCAGTGCTGTAAAATCAGTGCTGGCTGCACCGATCCTCACCCACACCTTGGCGGGGGCAGGGCATCTATAGTCAAAGACAGACCAAAACCACAATATCGTGGTCTTTTAAATCACATGATTTTGGGCCAATCTCCTGCGTCTGAAGTCTGACCATGACTTTTGAACCTGGGGGGTTGGCCATGCTGCAGGAGGCTCCTGCTCGCAGCTGCACAGACTGGGTGCTCTCCTGGGGACTGCCTCCTTTGGATGGCATTGGCATCACTGAGGCATGCCCCAGAATGCATTGCAGGCCCTAGAAAAGGGAGCCCACTGAGGTTGGAGAGAGATAAGGAACCTGCCTGTGCCTAGGTGACCAGACAGCATGTGTGACAGGGGGTGGGGAACAATAAGTGTCTATATAAGACAAAGCCCCAAATATCGGGACATCTGGCCACCCTACCTGTGTCCCACCCTGAGGCCTGGGGGTTTGGGCTGGCGATTCTCCCCACAGGGCACCCTGTGATTCTGGGTGTGTACGTGAGAGAGAACCAAGAGTAACTTTTTCCAAGCACAGGAGAGGGGATGAGGACGGGGAGCTGAGCAGCAGGAACCCTTCACGAGGAGCCTGCAAACAGGTGCTCTGGTGAGGGGCTGAACTGACTTGTTGCTGGAGCCATCAGACTAGAGCCAGAATTTCCAAGGGCTCAACACCTGCAATGGGATTGTTTAGTCTGCAGAAGAGAAGAATGAGGGGGGATTTGATAGCTGCTTTCAACTACCGGAAAGGGGGTTCCAAAGAGGATGGAGCTCGGCTGTTCTCAGAGGTGGCAGATGACAGAACAAGGAGCATTGGTCTCAAGTTGCAGTGGGGGAGGTCCAGGTTGGATATTAGGAAAAACTATTTCACTAGGAGGGCGGTGAAGCACTGGAATGGGTTCCCTAGGGAGGTGGTGGAATCTCCTTCCTTAGAGGTTTTTAAGGTGAGGCTTGACAAAGCCCTGGCTGGGATGATTTAGTTGGGGATTGGTCCTGCTTTGAGCAAGGGGTTGGACTAGATACCTCCCGAGATCCCTTCCATCCCTGATATTCTATGAATGGGGGCAGCGTTCCAAAGAGCTCAGCTCCCCTTTAGATAAATGGTTGGACTTTCGGAAGAGCCCAGCACACTGTGGCGCATGTTGGCTGCTGAGCCCTTGAAAAGCTGGCTCCTCGTGCCTCAGTTTCCCACCTGTACAATGGGGATAATAGTATGGTACTTAACCACCTTCGTGCAGGGCTTTGAGACCCTTGGCTAGAAAAAATAAAGCCTTGTCGACATTACCACTTACAGGGCCGGATTAACCTTTTGTGGGCCCGGCGCTAAACATATTTGTGGGGCCCCATGGGGGCAATGGAGTATGGTGCAGGGAGGTCGGTCCCCAGAGTGAGGGGCTGGCCGGTGGCAATGGGACATGGCATGGCGGGGACGGCCCCGCTCTGCTCAGCCCCACACTTTCCCTCTCCCCCCGACTGGCTGAGACTGGCCAGGCTTCTGCACCAGTCCTAGGCGGCTCAGCTTCGAGGAGACAGGTGGGCCCCACAGGTGGTGGGAAGCGGAGATTGCCCGGAGCTGGAGGTGTGCTGGGGTCTGGCCAGGGGGCAGAGAGGAGCTGGTGGGTGGGGCCAGCTGGCCGAGAGGAGCAAGTGGTGGCCTGCGGGAGTCAACGGGCTGGCAGGTCTCGGGACGCAGTGCAAGTGGAGCAGGCCAGGGCCCCTTCTGAGCATGGGCCCGGCTCTGTAAATCCAGTACTGGCCACTTACTTTTGTATCACTTATGTCGCTCAGGGGTGTGAATAAGCAACCCCGCAAGCCACGTAAGTTACAACAACCTAAGCACCAGTGTGGACAGCGCTTCTCCCACTGACATAGCTACCGCTTTCAGTGGAGTTATGCTGATGGGAGAGCTCTCTCCCATCGGCATACAGCATCTTCACCAGACATGCCACAGCGGTGCAGCTGTGCTGATGTAGCACTTCTAGTGTAGACTAGCCTAAGGAAGTGCAAAATATTAGTATTATTTTACTGAGTGACTTGCCCAAAGCCACACAGCAGGTCAGTGGCACAGCCAGGAACAGACCCCAGAAGTCCTGGTTCCCAGACTCTGTCCCTAACAAGCTGAACGCAGTTCTCATTATGGTTCAGTTCTCTCTTTCTCCACAATGAAAGGAAATTAATGAGCATGCACGGGTAGCATTTTGCTTGCATTTATTGCTAATGTGCATTAGGAAATTTCCCAATAGCCCAAGCGAAAATGTTCCAAGACATAATCACGAACGAACAAGAGAAATAATTTCCCTGGCCTGCAGCCAGCGCTCATCAGTGAGGCTACTCCATGGGAGTGCATCTGAACACATAACAGCAGCAGCGGCTGATGTGGATGCCGACGAACACCATGGTGATGAGGACATAGCTTGTGAGGATGGCCTTGATGGCATATCTCGTCTCGGGGTCATCGAGGGTTCGCTTGCGGTGACCTTGGAACCCCACGGAGAGCCGGAAGCCAGCAACCATTTGCCCCTCACGCCAGCAGTAGTAAGTGCCCCTGTCGTCCAGCTGGGCAAATCGAATATGCAGGTGGTTGCCGTGGTCAATGAAGACCCGCATGCTTCTGTTGACCCCAGTGAGGAAGCTGGTGCGGTACAATCGAGTCGAATCTTTGTCCCATGCCACTGCATGCTCTGGCCTGGCCCCGGGGCAGGCAATTATCAGACCGCTGCCAAGGAGTTGCTTGTGGAACTGAATGGGGACTTTGGGCAGCCAGGGTTTCTGGCCAATCTTTGCAATGAGATTAGAGATGGACAGCACTCCTTCCTCGGGACCTTTTGTCTTTACACAGGGTGTCAGGCAGCTTCGGATGACAACCTCGGGCTTCCTGCGCCAGATGATGCCCTGGAAGCGCCCGGGGACAGATCTTGACCCACAGGACACCACGTCTGTCGGGACTGTGCGGTACCTGGGGGAAAGGTAGGCGCTCTTCACGTAGCAGAGGCCAATTCTCCGTTGCTCACCTCTCACCCCACAGCGGTCACACTTGGTCCAGTCCCAAAAGGTGGTGAACATGCGGAAATGCTCTTCTGTATGATCCTTCTGTGGGTGCTGGCTCCTGTCCTCAAAGGCCACGGTGATGGCCTTGGAGGGCTGCACGTCCACATCATAGCCATAGAAGAAGTCCCCTGCCTTGGTACCACAGAGATAGTGGCCTGAATCCTTCACCTGGGCCTGGAAGATGATGAGACTGAACATCCTAATGCTGAAACGCTTCAGCATGTCGCTGCCCACGCGGATGTGGCCCGCATCCAAGAACATGGTTCCATCGAAGTCTGTTAAGACCTTGGTCTGCCGGCTGCCCATGCTCTTCTGAAAGTACCACATGACTGAGGTGACCTCCTCTGGCTTGCACTTACAAGGGAGCTCAAAACTCATGTCAGCCAAGTAGGCAGCATTGTCAAACATCAGGAAGGCCGGGCAGGGTGTTTTCTTGAATACATCTTCCTTCTCCATGATTGCAAAGGCCTGGAGAACATCTGCCATCCCAAGAAGAATGACAATTCCAACCAGCCTCATCTCCATTAGCCAGTCTAGATCCTCATTCAAGCAGTGCAATTAAATGGCATCAAACCATCCCAAGATCCTTACTGATCCTCTGGTCACTAAGGTTAACAGCCAGAGAACAATGCTGGGGCAAAGACTGTTTTAATACGTTTCACTATATAAGCATGGGGGTTTTGTAGTCGAGTTCGGCAGTAGACTCTCCCCTCTGGAACAGCTTTGGTCGATGGGAGAGGGTGGATAGCAGTTGGGATTATCTCATCACAGCCTAAGGCTTGCTGGGGAAGCTATTGTAAACTGTTTTAAAGAACTTCGTGTTTGTCCTGCACTGAAGGTTCAAGGCTATCAACTGGGTGCTCAGAGACATTAACTCTAGAACCTTTTCTTTTTTCCTCATGTCGGTTCTAGAATGTGAACACAGCCCTGAGAATGGGAGTCTCAGACAATAAACAAGCCCTTGCAACTCAAGGCATGTTACTGACGTGTACACAAAGGCAGCACTGAAACGCAGCCTCCTCTGAGTGCAAGGCAACAGCCAGGTAAATCACCTGTACACAGTACAGGTATGCGGTGTGGCAGGGCACCTCCTGTGCCTCACGGGCCTCCGGGTTACTCCCTTGGGCAATAGGGGGCCTGGAGTAAACCAATCTGACTCTGGAGGGTTTTTCTCTTCACTCCTGTTTTATTTTCCCTTCTTATATGGTGGGTGTAAGGGTCTGGACTCACCTCTGCGGCGCCTCCTACTGGTTATCCTGGGAATTAGTTCAATCCAGCCCAGAACACCGCCTGCAGGCCGGTGATCCGCCTTACTGCTACTGGCCCCCCTGTCCCTCCCAGGATCCCGGTGCCCCTTTACCTGGGTCAACTCCCACCCACTATCCCCACCTTGCCTTAGAATAAGGCCACTGCCAGTCACCAACTAGCCCCCACACCCTGGGGCAGACTGCAGTATAAGCCACTCATCACAGGCAAGGCTGGGTTTGGACCTGCTGCCTTTGCCTAGCCCTGGGCTGCCCTCTGCAACCCCCAGTACCCCTTGGCCTTCTACTAGGCCGCAGCCTGGGGCTTTCCAGGCTGGAGCTCCCCAGCCCTGCCCCACCCAGGTCCTCTATCTCAGGTCCCTGCAACCAGGCCCTTCTCTCGCTGAGTGCAGAGAGAGACTGCTGAGCCTCTGGGTGCCTGGCCTCTAGAGGGCCAGGTGGGCTCTGATTGGGGCATGGCCCAGCTGCAGCTGCTTCCCCCAATCAGCCCAGGTCTTTCCTTCCACAGCCCCACGCCCTGGGGCAGACTGCTTTAACCCTTCCCAGGCAGGAGCGGGTGACCACCCCGCTACAGTGGGCCACAGGGTAGGCCCAAGAAGTAGGGTTACCATACGTCCGGATTTTCCCGGACATGTCCGGCTTTTGGGGGCTCAAATCCCCGTCCGGGGGGAAATCCCCAAAAGCCGGGCATGTCCGGGAAAATCGGGAGGTCAGCCGGGCCGGCGGGGAGCCCGGCCGGCGGGGAGCCGGGACCCCGGCCGGCGGGGAGCCGGGTCAGCCGGGCCGGCGGGGAGCCCGGCCGGCGGGGAGCCGGGTCAGCCGGGCCGGCGGGGAGCC
>NC_048320.1:628265-645040 GCF_013100865.1 Trachemys scripta elegans | reverse complement strand
TAGGTAACCCATTCCAGCGCTTCACCATCCTCCTAGTGAAATAGTTTTTTCTAATTCCAACCTAGACCTCCCTCACTGCAACTTGAGACCATTGCTCCTTGTTCTGTCATCTGCCACCACTGAGAACAGCCGAGCTCCATCCTCTTCGGGACCTCCCTTCAGGTAGTTGAAGGCTGCTATCAAATCTCCCCTCACTCTTCTCTTCTGCAGACTAAACAAGCCCAGTTCCCTCAGCCTCTCCTCACAAGTCATGTGCTCCAGGCCCCTAATCGTTTTTGTTACCCTCCGCTGGACTCTCTTCAATTTGTCCACATCCTTTCTGTAGTGGGCGGCCCAAAACTGGACGCAATACTCCAGATGTGCCAAATAGAAGGGAATAATCACTTCCCTCAATCTGCTGACAATGCTCCTACTAACGCAGCCCACACCTAGATCCCCCACTGAGCTGCCCGCACCCAAATTGCCCCATACAGAACCCTCTCAATCAACACCTGGATCCCCCCACACTGAGCCCTTCCACATTTGGATGCTGGTGGGCTGAGCCTGCCGGCCCACACCTGGTGCACCTGGCACAGAGAGGCAGGGCCCTGGGGTGTTTCTGGGGCAGGCTCAGTTCTTGCACTGTGTCAGGGTTGGGTGCAGCATCACCACTGAGTCCATGTCCCGGGGGAGCTGCAGAGTGACCTCCCACCTCTGTGCAGCCAATCGCCTGTGCTCCCCAAGGCTACGCTGGATCCTCCACATTTATCTGACAAATAAAATTTGCAGAATTTTTAATTTTTGGTGCAGAATTTTTAATTTTTTGGCACAGCATGCCCTCAGGAGTACGACTGTGGAAATTAGCAATGTACATTCCATGTATTTATCCCAGATTCTGTTTAAGTAGGGGGTCAGATCAGTCTCAGATATGGCCGTACACATGAACCCATTCCTCATTTGGCTGTTACCTGTTTAACTATTATAATACAGCTGCTTATGTTTCTAAAATCCCCTGTTGACCAAGAACACGTAGCCAGATAAAAGAAAAGAGGGGAATTAATCTTCTCCCACTAATACTAGTGATTTTTCCCATCCCCAAACATTATATTCAATGCTGTACTACTCATTCACAGCACGTGTTGTCTCCTGTGTGATGGCCCCTCCCCCAATATAATCCTTTTGGTGACTAATATTTATTTGTATCAGGCCATTCTTCTAGACAGGTGAAGCAGGTACAAAGTAAAACTCAATCAACAACTTTCTGTAGAAAAGGGGCTCTCACTGTCCCTCCATCTTTGATGACAGAGCAGTACAGGAAGGGTCCCTCCTGGCCCTCAGCTCCTAGTAACCCTGGTGGAGTGTGAGCTGTAGGGTGAGCCTGTGCTCCTTCAGCTAACAAGGTAACATTTCACCAGCTCTTTAATTAGTTTGTCATCTGCCTCCTTTCGCTGGCCAGCCCCCCTCAGAGGGGTTTCTCTCTCAGCCTCATTCTCCTCTTCCTGCAAAGCAGCTGTACCTGCTTCGGCTGTGCCCTCAGGAAGGCCATCAGCACCACAATTCCTGCCCATGCTCTGTAGTTTCCCAAACAAGTCCCTGCAGCTATCCTTCTCCACCTGGCTCAGGAGAGCCACATTGAGTCCAAAGCGCTTGGTCCCAGAAAGGCTCTGTAATATCTGAAGGACGGCTTCTCTGTCTTCCCTACAGGCATGCTCGGCCAGCACCACAAGAAATTCACCCAGGAGGCCAAAGCCAACGTCAGCTTGAAAGATTCTGCCCAGGCCCTTGCCGCCGAGCTGAAACAGGAACTGGTATTTTTCCTGTCCACTTTTCAAGCATCTGCGCCAATATCTGTAAAAGTCTGCAGACGTTTCAGGGAGTCCATCCCATCCCTGGATGAAAAGATGATCAATAACAGTTTCATAAAGCAGGTGCAGAATTCCACCAGCTGGTGGGTGTTGGGAGCAGAATTCCCCCCTGGACAGGTCATTCCATAACTAGTAACTGAAAGGCTGTGCTATCACTGAGTTTAATTCGTAAAGTCAAAATGGCTTTGCCACTCAAGTTTATGGTTTTATGGTAAATATGAGTGAGTGGGTGAGGGTGTATGTTGTGCTGGTAGATTTTTTGTATTTGTGCACCAGGTGAATGAGAGGTATGTGCTGTGGTGAGAGGCTATGTGTGTTCGGGGTTAGTGTGTGTGCTGGTTGTGGTGTTGTGTCTGAAGTAGCTGTGCTGGGAATTTGTGTTGATTTGTATTTGTGGTGCAGGGAGATTTGTGTTGAACTCTGTCTGGGGGAGTGCTGAGAGATGTGTGTTGATTTGTGTGGGTAGCAAATGAGGGGTTGTATGCTGTGGTGAGTGTGGCGCTGTGTGTTTGGGGTTGTTGTGTGGATGCTGCTGGGAGATTTGTGTTGATTCGTCTGGGTATGTGTGTTATGGTGTGGAGTTTGCATAGATTTGTTGGGGGAGTTTATGTAAAGTTGTCTGGGTGACAATTCAACCTTTGAAGAACTGTGGCAACTGGTCCAAGTAATTCACCATCTGTGCAGTCTCCCTTATATCACTGACTCATTACAACCAATGAAACTGTTGTATGCAAACTACATGTAGCGTAAGGGTACTGATTGGTTGAGTTATCTCTGATATCACAATGGCTAGAACTCTTGGCATGGCATAGACAGATGCATGCCTTGCTGTCACATGGGTGTAATTCATAACATCAGAATGGCAGAGGACTGAAAAACTGGACAGTAACAGATCTGCAATCCCAGTGATGACTGAACAAGCTGATATTCTAAACAAAACGAGCTTTCAACCACGCTTGTGGCTGTTTCCATCATTTCACACAGACTCAGAGACATTCTACGCTTCAGAGTGACACCCAGAGTGAATCCTGGAATATTATTATATAGATTGTTCCCTAGGGGGTGCTTTGCACTTTCCTCTGATGCAGCTGGTCCTGGCCATTGTCAGAGACAAGAGGTAGGACTAGATGGACATTTGGTCTGATCTACTGTGGTGATTCTGGAGATTTCTTTTACTGCTTGTCTACACATTGTGCTAAAGCAGGGGTTCTCAAACTGGGGGTCAGGACCCCTCAGGGGGTCGTGAGGTCATTACATGGGGGGGTCGCGAGCTGTCAACCTCCACCCCAAACCGCGCTTGCCTCCAGCATTTATAATGGTGTTAAATATATTAAAAAGGGTGTTTAATTTATTGGGGGGGGTCGCACTCAGAGGCTTGTTATGTGAAAGGGGTCGCCAGTAAAAAAGTTTGAGACCCACTATGCTAAAGCTATTGTGCTTTAAAATTCACCCCCGCTCTTAATCCGAATTAACTTTTAAGTGTAGACAAGCCCTCAGCTCAATCCACTTTGGAAGTAGATTAAACTAAAGTGGAACAAGGCACTCTTATTCTGGAAAACGTGTCCACACATGGAGTTATTCTGGAATAGCTATTGCATTTTAAATTCACACCCTACATTAATTTGAATTAACTTTTGTGTGTAGACAAACCCCTACTGATGGAGTTTTCCTCCTCACCTGGGCTAGCTCCATCTCTCTGTCCTGCTTGCCATTAGCTTGGGTAGCATAGGAATTCCACAGGATTTTCTTTTTTCCCATTTTGTCCTTTTTCTCTAGAGGTTTCAGGTGTGATGCCAGCACAATATCCCTGCAGGAAATATAAAGGGAGTGGTAAACCCAGCAAGAGCAAATGCTCGCTTGAAATTAGCGCCATTTCCAGTTTGATTCCTCTCTGTGAGACTGGCACAGTCACTGAGTTTGTGATGCAAAGTTCTACCATGTAAAAGATGTGGGTTCAAATCAAGATCACAAAATCTCTTGTGGCCAGATCACATGTTCCCAGTTACTGCTCACTACTACACTGACTAACATGCAAGAGACCTGATTCCACTTCTCAAGTCTGATCTCTCATCCCAGAATGAAAAGGGGCTAAGGACACTGTGACAGAGAGTCTGGACCTCTGTCCCTAACTGAAAGTTCCTAATGAGAGAGAGAGAAAGCATGTGTGTGTCAGAGACCTGCAGACTGGTCTGTGAAATACAGTTTCCAAGTGGTAGTTAAGCCATTGGAAAGGAAGCTATTATTCATCCTTACGGATCTTTGTATCCTCACTGGACTCTCTCTAAGGTCTGGTCTACAGTAGAGTTAGGTCGATGCAAGGCAGCTTACATCAACCTAACTATGGAAGTGTCTACACTTAAATTTTACTCCCTATGTAACTGCCCAGGTCCGCTGACTTAATAACTCCACCTCTACGAGTGGCGTAGAGTCAAGGTCGATGTAGTTAGGTCAATGCAGTGTCAGTGTAGACACTGCATTGCTTACATCGACTGTTACTGGCTGTGAAACGCTGTCTCACAATGCCCCACGCTGACAGTACAATCGATACAAGAGCTCCTGGTGAGAATGCGCACTGCCAACACAAGAAGCAAAGTGTAGACAGGCACAAGCGATGTAATTACTGTGGCAGCTGTATGCTGACATGTTAATTTTGTAGTGCAGACATGGCTTTAGAGAAAGCTGCAAGCTTGAGCCCTTATTGCATGTATAGGGCCTTGTCGACACGCCACAGTTTTGTCAACAAAAGTCAGCTTTGGTCGACAAAACAGTGGAGGTGCACACACTGCAATGTTCCTCCTGCTGATAGAACTCCCCTGCTACGCTGACATAAGAAAAACACCTCGACAAGAGGCACAGGGCTTTTTGCAACATGGTTAGCGTGACACAGCGTCAGTGTAGATCCTGTGCTTTCTTGCGTTGTCCTAATTGGCCTCCAGGAGGTGGCCCACAATGCCCACCGTGACTACTCTGATCAGCAGTTTGAACTCCGCTGCCCTGAAGGTACACAGGTATGCACCTCTCTCACGTTTAAAGGCCTGGGAATTTTAAAAATTTCTCTTCCTATCTGCACGGCGTGGACAGTTCACACAGCATCTTCCCAGCTGACCGTGCCGGCTTTGCACAGTAGACGTGCTCCCGCGTGGAGTACATCAGAGCTGTTGGATCTGCTGGGTCTGTGAGTAGAGGAGGCTCTGCAGTCGCAGCTTTGCTCCAGCCGTAGGAACTTTGATATCTAGTACAATTAACGCTCAGAAAGCAAGCACTACAGGGGTCATTCAAGGCAGCAAGTAAACATTGCCTGGCTGAATGCATCACTTAAAGACACATTACTGGGAATAATTGTCAAAAGGTTCCTTCAAAGCCACCCTAATTTGAATACTCCCCCTGCTGTGCCCCTCTTATTACCCTAGTATCTGGCTGCTCAAATCAGCAGCCAGCCGATCTACCTCAGTGCTCCACCCCTGTGGAAACTTTTCCCCCTTCGCTTTGCAAATGTTATGCAGAGCAAAACAGGCTGCAATAACTATCGGAATATTTTCCTCACTGAGGTCCAACCTGACAAAAAGGCAGCACCAGCAAACTTTTAATCAGCCAAAGGCACATTCAGTGATCATTCGGCACCTGCTGAACTTATTGTTGAAGCACTCCTTGCTGCTGTCTAGGTTCCCAGTGTAAGACTTCATGAACCATGGGAGCAAGGGCCAGGCGGGGTGTTCCAAGATCCCTATGGGCATTTCCACATCCCCTGTAGTGGGGTGGTCCCCCACTCCTACCTGGAAGGGCTTAAAACAGCCCTGGCAGAGGGCTGCAGCTCTAAAAGCTGGGCTGATTGGGGAAGCAGCCACAGCTAGGCCACGCCCCAATCAGGCCACAGCTGGCCTGTATAAAAAGGCTGGGAGCCAGGAGCTCAACAGTCTCTCTCTGTGTTCAGAGAGAGAAGGACCTGGCTGCAGGGAGCTTGAGACAGGGTACCTGAGTGGAGCAGGGCTGGGGAAAGGCAGAGGAGCTGGGGAGCTCCAGCCTGGAAAGCCCCAGGCTGCGGCCTAGCATAAGGCCAACAGGTACTGGGGGTTGCAGTGGGCAGCCCAGGGGTAGGCCAAGGTCCAACCCTCCTTGCCAGTGATGAGTAGGCTGATACTGCAGTCTGCCCCAGGTGTGGGGCTAGATGATGACTGGCAGTAGCCTGATACTGAGGCGAGGTGGGGATAGTGGGTGGGGGTTCCCCAGGGAGGGGTAACCCTAAGACTGTGGGGTTACTGCCAGGGGGCAACACCCCAGGTACAAGGGCACTGGGGTCCAGGGAGGGACATGGGGTCCAGAGGACAGGCGGATCACTGGCCTGCAGAGGGCACTCTGGGCTGGAAATCGAGCTGATTCCCAGAAGAGACCAGCAGGAGGCGCCGCTGGGTGAATCCGCACTTCTACACCCCCAATTGAATCTTCTGGTCTGGAAAGTCCCAACATGCAGCTTTCTATACAGTTCAGTGTTCCTAAAGATGCACGCATCATGCCCCTTCCCTAACCACCCCGCATTGATGTCAGTGAAACAGCCCTGGTGATCCACCAGCACCTGCAAGACCATGGAGAAGTAGCCCTTCTGGTTCACGTACTCTGTCACAAGATGGTCTGGGGCCAAAATTGGGATATACATTCCATCTATTACTCCACCGCAGTTAGGGAATCCCATTGCCTCAAAGTCATCAAGTATTTCCTGCACATTACTGAGAGCCATAGTCCTTTGTAGCAGAAGGTGATTAATGGCCCTGCATACTTGCATCACCACAACCTCCACGGTAGACTTTCCAACTCCAAACTGATTCACGACTGGCCGGTAGCAGTCTGGAGTTGCCAGCTTCCACACAGCAATCGCCACTCACTTTTCCACAGTGAAAGCAGCTCTCATTCTGGAGTCCTTGCGCCCGCCGGAGTGCTGGGGCAAGCTCTGCACACAGTTCCAGGAAGGTGGATTTGTGCATCTGAAAGTTCTGCAGACACTGCTTATCATCCCAGACCTACATAACGATGCGATCCCACCACTCACTGCTTGTTTCCCGAGCCCAGTACCGAAGGTCCATGTGCAGCTGCTCCATGAATGCCAGCAGCAACCTTGAATTATTTCTTTCCATGGCACGCAGCAGGGCAGGCACCCCCAATTCACATTCTGATTCACACCTCATGAAATACTGCAGGACCAGCAGCATTGTGTTCATAACACATCACCAGACTGGTGAGCAGTTCAGAATCCATGCTTTCAGGCAGTGATGAGCTTCCAAAATCTTAAGAACCGGTTCCCTACCGGGTCCACTCGCTCTGGGTTTTCGGTGGCAGGTCCTTCACCGGGAGCAAGTGAAGGACCTGCCGCCGAAGTGCCGCGGAAGAGAGAAAGAGCTCTGTGTAAGCTTGAAAGCTTGTCTCTCTCACCAACAGAAGTTAGTCCAATAAAAGATATTACCTCACCCACTTTGTATCTGAAAACTTTTATCTACCCAAGAAATGGCAAGAATGTTCTGGCTCTTAAGTGTGAACATTAATTAACAATGGTGATCTGAAGACAGTAACCACCTCAGCAGTATTCAGCAAGGGCTCCATTTGCTAGTTGACGGAGGGACACTGAGGGCAAGTCTACATTACAAAATTAAGCTTAAGTTATGTCGACATACAGCTGCCATAGTAATTAAATCACTTTTGCATGTCCATGCTCCTTGTGTTGGTGGTGTGTATCATCACTGGCAGCGCTCGCATCGATGCAGAGAGCAGTGCACCTTGGGTAGCTATCCCACTGTGCAATTCACCACTCACAGGGTGTTTTGGGAAGGGTTTGCAATGCCTCATGGGGGCAAACAAATCACACAGGGGTGACTGGGATTGGGAATATGGTTTCAACATCCCATGATGCAGTTTTCTCCATCCCATAATTTTATCTGCATCACATAATGTTTCACGCTGCTTTTTAAAAGCTCCGCAAACCTGCGCGTCCACCATCTATCTGTGTGAGAAACATGGATCCTGCACTGCTTTGCACTATTGTAATGCGTGTTGCGAGCATGGTGCGCCTGATCCTGCAATATTTGCAGAGCCGCCAGAGTAGCCACAGGGAACATGATGATTTGTTGGAGGCCAGATTGCTGTGGGACATAGAAAGAAACAATTCAAGGTTGTTGTTGGCATTCATGAAGTAGCTGCAGACAATGGAGCGCTAGTTCTGGGCCTGAGAAACGAGCAATGGCTGGTGGGATCACATCGTTATGCAGGTATGGGATGACGGGTGGCTGCAGAACTTTTGGATGCGCAAGGCCACATTCCTGGATGTGTGTGTGGAGCTTGCACCAACCCTCCAGTGCAGTGACACCAGAAGGAGAGCTGCACTGATAGTGGAGAAGCAAGTGGCGATCGCTGTGCAGAAGCTTGCCACGACAGACTGCTATGATCAGTCAAGAATCAATTGGGAGTTGGGAAATCCACGGTGGAGGTTGCTGTGAAGCAAGTGAACAGGGCCATCAATTGCACCCTGCTACGAAGGACTGGAACTCTGGGCAATGCCCAGGACATAGTGGATGGTTTTGCAACAATGGGGTTCCTGGACTGCAGTGGGGCAATAGAGGGCATGCATATCCCTATTTTGGCACCAGACCAGCTTGCCACAGAATACATCAACAGAAAAGGCTACTTTTCTATTGTATTGCAAGTGCTGACCGATCACTGGAATTGTTTAACCAACATCAACGTCAGATGGTCAGGGAAGGTGCATAATGTGTGAATCTTTAAGAAGACAGGCCTGTTGAGAAAGCTGCAAGCAAGGACTTTCTTGCCAGACCAGAAGATTACCATTGGGGAACTTGAAATGCCAATAGTGATCCTGGGAGATCCTGCCTGCCCCTTATTCCCGTGGCTTGTGAAGCCATACACTGGTCACCTCAACAGCAGCACTGAGTGCTTTAACTACAAACTCAGCAGGTGCAGAATGACAGTTGAATGTGCCTTTGGCTGATTGAAAAGCCGCTGGCGCTGTCTACTCACAAGATTAGACCTCAGTGAAAAAAAATATCCCAATGGTATAGCTGCCTACTGTTTCATAATATCTGTGAAGCAAAGGGGGGAAAGTTCTGCTGGGGTGGAGGATGGAGGTAGAATGGCTGTCTGCTGATTTTGAACAGCCAGATACCAGGGCTATTAAAAGAGCTTCACGGGGAGCTATACAGCTCAGGGAGGCTTTGAAAGACCATTATAATAGTGAACCACAGTGATGTGTGTTGCTGTAGTGTACTCTGCCTGGCATTGTTTTTTTGCACCCTGATATGAATCTTGTAATGAGTGCTGTGTGTGTAGTAATAAAACATTGCAAATGCACCTATTGCTATTATCTGTGAATGATGTCAGCCCCAGTCAGCATATGTGGTGAACTAATAAAGATGACTTAAGTTTCCATAAATAGACTTTTATTTCGAACTCATGCAAACAGACATTTATAAGTGAATGAAACTTTATAAATACAGGGAAAAGAACTTTTGAAGGAGAAAGAACAGTCATTTCCATTTCACAAAAACATACACCAACCGTGTCGCTCACAGGTCAGTGTATGTGCAGCTGTGATTGCCTATATTCTCCCCTTGGGTGGAGTGGTGGGGTAGTGTAGCAGCCCCAGACGCCATGTGGAATGCAGGGGTGGTGATTAGGGAGGTCCCGGAATGCAGTTCTCGATGGGCTGCAGAAGGAGGTGAGCATGGGATTGTTGAATCTGAAGGTCAACAGGAGTCTCCGGCATGTCTATGTGCCGCTTGAGAAGCAGTAGCATCTCCTGCTGCACATCTCACTTCTTTTCCTGTGCTTTTCTCCTCTCCGCTCTATCCCTGTCCATTGTGTCTGCAAGGGCGATCCTCCAAGCCCTGTGCTCGGTATCCAAAATACTAGAGGCTTTCAGGATCTCTTGGAACATGTCATCCCACGTCATCTTCCTTCTCCTCCTTATCTAGATGAGCTGCTCCACTGGTGTGGACGAAAACATCCTCAAGGCCACATTTCCAGCTGCAAAAAATACAATGCATAGAGGTACTATTGTGAGTGTATTCACAAGATAAATGGAAACTTGGTATACTGAATTCACTCCCCTTGATTCACACAAGTTACAAGCACTACATTCTCACTTCTCCTTGGGATTCAGAGAGCACAACAGCAGTCCCATCCCTGGTGAGTATGGGGGCAAATTGGGACAATAAGGAGGGGGATAGCTCACAAGCATGAATATATGTGGCTAGGGTAACTGAACTGAATACTGGCACCATTTTCCACAGGTGGTGGTTATTTTAGCTGATATCTCACTCCTGAGGGTAATGGAGGTTGAAAGGGAACAGGTCCTGTACGCATCTGGCTGCAGACCGGGTCCACATGCTGTGAGTCTGTACGCTGCAATGGTGGCTGGTGAAGTAACTGCTGAGCGGTGTGGGAAAGTGTCCTACCGTGGCGGAAGAAATAGGGCAGCCCTCCTCAGAAACCTTGGACAGAGGATTGCAGACTACCTCAAGGAACGTTTCCTCGAGATCTCCATGAAGGATTCACGGAACATCCCAGTGCACATAAACGAACTGTTCTGCAGGGCCCCCTCTGCTTAACTGTAGAGGGGAATGAGAAGCAGACAGCAACTCTACCTCTATTGGTTATTTCACTACCTCTTCTAGCATGATTAAAAAAGAATAAATGAACAGATGTGTCCCTGTAATATCAAAGCAAACTGCATACTTACCAGAGGTTCCTTCCCCTGCATCGTGCTGGTCTGTAGGGACTGGCTCGACTGCTCTGGAGTCAAAAAGAGGTCCTGGCTCGCTGAGGACTGGATCCCCCGATCATCTGTCCCCCATTCTCCTCCTCCTCCTCCTCTTCCTCATCCATCGCCACCTCCTCACTGTTCACTCCGGGGGCCAGTAACTCTGACTCCTCTGAAGTATCCATACGGGTGGGGGTTTCCGTCGAGAATGCCATGCAGCTCTCTGTAAGAGTGGCATGTCTGTGGCTCTGCACCAGTGACTATTAGCCTGCCTTGCTTTCTGGTAGGCCTGCTGCACCCCCTTGGCTTTCATGTGGCACTGCTGAGGGTCCCTCTTTTAGCCCTTCTCCACCAAGCCTTGAGTGATCTGCTCATAGATATTAATGTTTTCATGGCTGGATTGGAGCTATGCCTGCACAGCCTCTTCTCCCCTCAGACCTGGGAGATCCACCACCTCCTACGTACGCCAGGCAGGAGCGCATCTGCAGCATAGTCAGCTGGGCAGTTGCTAGGTGAGCTCTCCATGCTGAACCAACAGGAAATGGAATTTCAAACATTTGCAGGGAGTTAGAGGGGAGGGGCGTATACCTGTGTTCCTGGCCACCGGGCAGTGGAGTTCAAAATGGTGACCAAGAGCAGTCATGGTGGGGCATTGTGGGACATCTCTTGGAGACCATTAAAGTCGACATAAGTAATGCAGTATCTACACTGACACTGTGTCCACCTAAGTACGTTGACCTAATGCTGGACCTCTTGCAGAGGTGGAGTTATTAAGTCGGTGTAGTGAGCCATCTACATCAGGGGAGCAACATTTTAGTGTAGCTGCCTTACGTCGACTTAACTCTGTAGCGTAGACCAGGCCTGATTCTCACTTGAAAACAGGGACTTCAACAGTGGTGCTGGAATCAGAGTACAGGGCAACGGCTGACTGCTAGAGGAAGCTTTGGACAGTAGCACAGCAGAGACTGAGAATTGGATGTGATGTGAACTTGTGGAAGTGATTCTGAGAAAGATTAAAAAGAGAAAAACTACAATGTAGCTGGATACAGATGGATGAACAAATGGAAATGTACAAACACTTCTGGGGTCTAACGTGGCATATGTTTAACAGCATGGGAACTGTGGGATAGCATTGGCAGGCTATCTGATCATGACACAGCAACACGTACTTTAGCTACATCCTCACTCTAAAGTGGGTGGGCAGAGACATGCACTACAGTGGGCCACAAGCTTGTACCTACGCCCCCAGACAAGCTAGCACACGCATGTTCTGAGGACATACAGGCACGTGTCTGGGGGTTTATATGTGGATGGAGAGGGTGTTCTAGATTTGATTCTGACAAATAGGGAGAAACTGGGTGAGAATTTGAAGGTGGAAGGCAGTTTGGATGAAAGTGATCATGAAATGATATGAGGTCATGATTCTAATGAATTGTAGGAGGGAAATATTCCAAATATCCTGTTGGAAGCAAGTTTAAAAGAGTTCAGGATTGCTGGCAGCTTTTAAGAGGCATCATTAAAGACAAAAGAGCAAACTATCCCAATGCATAGGAAAGACAGGAAGTATGGCAAGAGACCACCCTGGCTTAACCTGGAGATCTCCGTCCTGAAAGTCAAAAAAGAATCACAGAAAAAGTGGAAACTAGGTCAAATTATGAAGGCGCACATAGGGACAAACCTGTAGGGACAAAATTAGAAAGGCCAAGGCACAAAACAAGATTAAACTAGCTAGGGACATAGAGGGTATTAAGAAAATGTTTTACAAATACATTAGAAACAAGAGGAAGACCAGTGACTGGGTAGGCCCATTACTCAATGAAGAGGAACAGACAATAACAGAAAAGGCAGCAACAGCCAAAGTTTTAAATGCCTTTTTTGCTTCAGTTTTTGCTACAAAGGTTAGCAGTGACCGTGCAACTAACATAGTGAACATCAGTGTAAATGAGGTAGGGTCTGAGGCTAAAATAGGGAAAGAACAAGTTAAGAATGACTTAGGCTATGTCTACACTACGCAGCTTTTAGAGACATGGCTGTGCCGCTGTAGCCATGCTGCTAAAAGGCGCGCAGTGTAGCCGCTGTTTGTCTGCAGGAGAAAGCTCTCCTGCCGACAAAAAACTTCCACCCCCAACTAGCGACATCAGCGTTGTCAGTAGGAGAGTGCTCCTGCCAACAAAGTGCTGTTCACACCGGCAAAACTTGTCATCGGCAAAACTTTTTGTCCCCTCAGCACAGGGGACCACTGTACTAGATGACCTATCAAGGTACCGTCCAGTCCTACATTTCTCTGAATCACAAATATGAAACTTTCATCCTGATGAAAGAAACATTCCATTGTTATATTCCCAATTCTGTGACTCGCCATAGAAAACAAAATCCTGCAAACCTGAATTCTTCATAGGATGCCACCTTCTGATGAATGGCCCGGAACTTGGCATCGTTTTCTCTTTGATACTTTTCATCAGCAGCAACAGCAGCCTGCAGTTCTCTCTCTAAAGCACAAAAATCTATTGCTCCAGTTTCCTCCATTTCAAAAACCTAAGAGCAACACATATAACCATGAGAGTGACTTTAGGTGCATAAGCATCATACAAGAAAATACTCCTCACTCTCCCATCCATCCATTTCATCACTAGAGTTCTTGCTAGACTCACTATAAGTAACTAATAATACAGGGTGTGTCATGCGTTAATGATCCCACCTTAGCCAGGCAAACTCCTGTCTTAAATAATCACTTCAAAGTATGCCATAGGTGCTGGAACTAAGGGTGTGGGAGGTGCTGCAGCACCCCCTGACTTGAAGTGGTTTCCATTATATACAGGGTTTACAGTTTGGATCAGTGGGTCTCAGCACCCCCACTATATAAATTGTTCCAGCACCCCTGAAGCATACCCACATTTTCCAGTGCAATTTTATTACACAAATGTTTTTACTCTGGACTCCCAGTTAGTCACTGAAAACAGGGGTAATTGTATATCACTTTATCATCAGACCCCCTAAACATTAACTTAAGGCTGCCAGGATATAAACTTTGCTAAAATTACAGACTATGTTACAGTTAATGAATCCTAAGGGTTAAAAAAAATGTCAAGGGTCACGTTGCCAGAGAGTATAAACAATTTACAGTTCACACATACTCTTAACAATATTCAGGGTCAGACACAGACACTGAAAATAAAAACCACTATTGCCAGTCAGGCACGCGTCCTCATGCTGAGTAGCATGTTACCCTGCAAATCTTCCCATTTATTTCAATGGCAATACTCATGGAGTAAGGTACTTTTCAAAGTGCACCAGGGTGTGGCACCCTGTGTTTTATTTTCAAAGTGCTGAAGAAAAGCTCTGGGTGGCTCAAAAGCTTGTCTCTTTCACCAACGGAAGCTAGAGAGACAAGGTGGGTGAGGTAACATCTTTTATTGGACCAGCTTCTGTTGCTGAGAGACAAGCTTTCAAGCGGCGAACAGCAGAGGCTAACAGAGGGAGTTTGCCTGGGAGCTGTCCGAGAGGAGGTACGCTAAGAGCTGCATTAGGGGGGCTGTGTTGGTGAGTATCTGTTGCTGGGACAGTTTGTCAGTTTGACCGTGTGCTTGATTGCTTGCTTGTTTGTTTGAAAGTGTGAATTGGGAGTGCTTTGTTCCAGGTGGGCCTTGAGTGGGCCTGACTGGTATATAAGGGCAGTCAGCAGCGAACCAGCTGAGCGGCGAACAGCAGAAGCTAACAGAGGGAGTTTGCCTGGGAATTCGCCTGGGGAAAGCTCACTGAGGCTTTCATCTGCAGGTTTCTCTGAGTAGTTACTGCAACAGCTGAGGAAGCTCTTAAGAGGACGGTGATATGGAAGGTAAGCGATCAGCCGTTGTAACCTGCACAGGTTGTGCCATGTTTGTCTTTCTTCCACAGGACAGAAGCGACTTTGTCTGTACAAAGTGCAAGCTGGTCTCCATATTGGAAGAGAAGGTTCGAGGGCTGGAGAAACGAGTATCGACTCTGCATTGCATAAGGGAAAATGAAGATTTCCTGGACAGACGTCAGGAGATGCTTCTACGGAGAGCTGGCTGTATTTTAAAGAGTCCTTATTGCGGTTGCAGGAACAAACCATCCCGATGTGTAGAAAGAATAGTAAATATGGCAGGCGACCAGCTTGGCTTAACAGTGAAATACTTACTGACCTTAAACGCAAAAAATAAGCTTACAAGAAGTGGAAGATTGGACAAATGACCAGGGAGGAGTATAAAAATATCGCTCAGGCATGCAAGAGTGAAATCAGGAAAGCCAAATCGCACTTGGAGTTGCAGCTAGCAAGAGATGTTAAGAGTAACTCCCAAGCTATCTTCAGGTATGTTAGCAACAAGAAGAAAGTCAAGGAAAGTGTGGGCCCCTTACTGAATGAGGGAGGCAACCTAGTGACAGAGGATGTGGAAAAAGCTAATGTACTCAATGCTTTTTTTGCCTCTGTCTTCACAAACAAGGTCAGCTCCCAGACTGCTGGATTGGGCAGCACAGTATGGGAGGAGGTGACCAGCCCTCCGTGGAGAAAGAAGTGGTTCGGGACTATTTAGAAAATTTGGACGAGCACAAGTCCATGGGGCCGGATGCGCTGCATCCGAGGGTGCTAAAGGAGTTGGCGGATGTGATTGCGGAGCCATTGGCCATCATCTTTGAAAACTCATGGCGATCGGGGGAGGTCCCGGATGACTGGAAAAAGGCTAATGTAGTGCCCATCTTTAAAAAAGGGAAGAAGGAGGATCCGAGGAACTACAGGCCAGTCAGTCTCACCTCAGTCCCTGGAAAAATCATGGAGCAGGTCCTCAAGGAATCAATTATGAAACACTTAGAGGAGAGGAAAGTGATCAGGAACAGTCAGCATGGATTCACTAAGGGGCAGTCGTGCCTGACTAACCTAATTGCCTTCTATGATGAGATAACTGGCTCTGTGGATGAGGGGAAAGCAGTGGATGTCTTATTCCTTGACTTTAGCAAAGCTTTTGATACGGTCTCCCACAGTATTCTTGCCGCCAAGTTAATAAAGTATGGGCTGGATGAATGGACTAGAAGGTGGATAGAAAGCTGGCTAGATCGTCGGGCTCAACGGGTAGTGATCAATGGCTCCATGTCTAGTTGGCAGCCGGTTTCTAGCGGAGTGCCCCAAGGGTCGGTCCTGGGGCCAGTTTTGTTTAATATCTTTATTAATGATCTGGAGGAAGGTGTGGACTGCACTCTCAGCAAGTTTGCAGATGACACTAAACTAGGAGGCGTGGTAGATACACTGGAGGATAGGGATCAGATACAGAGGGACCTAGACAAATTAGAGGATTGGGCCAAAAAAAACCTGATGAGGTTCAACAAGGACAAGTGCAGAGTCCTGCACTTAGGACGGAAGAATCCCATGCACTGCTACAGACTAGGGACCGAATGGCTAGGTAGCAGTTCTGCAGAAAAGGACCTAGGGGTCACAGTGGACGAGATGCTGGATATGAATCAACAGTGTGCTCTTGTTGCCAAGAAGGCTAATGGCATTTTGGGCTGTATAAGTAGGGGCATTGCCAGCAGATCGAGGAACGTGATCATTCCCCTTTATTCGACATTGGTGAGGCCTCATCTGGAGTACTGTGTCCAGTTTTGGGCCCCACACTACAAGAAGGATGTGGAAATATTGGAAAGAGTACAGCGGAGGGCAACAAAAATGATTTTTTGGGGGGGTCTGGAGCACATGACTTGTGAGGAGAGGCTGAGGGAACTGGGCTTGTTTAGTCTAGGGGATCTAGGTGCGGGCTGCGTTAGTAGGAGCATTGCCAGCAGATTGAGGGAAGTGATTATTCCCCTCTATTTGGCACATCGGGAGTATTGCGTCCAGTTTTGGGCCCCCCACTACAGAAAGGATGTGGACAAATTGGAGAGAGTCCAGCGGAGGGTAACAAAAATGATTAGGGGCCTGGAGCACATGACTTGTGAGGAGAGGTTGAGGGAACTGCGCTTGTTTAGTCTGCAGAAGAGAAGAGTGAGGGGGGATTTGATAGCAGCCTTCAACTACCTGAAGGGAGGTCCCGAAGAGGATGGAGCTCGGCTGTTCTCAGTGGTGGCAGATGACAGAACAAGGAGCAATGGTCTCAAGTTGCAGTGGGGGAGATCTAGGTTGGATATTAGGAAACACTATTTCACTAGGAGGGTGGTGAAGCGCT
>NC_048320.1:462773-623464 GCF_013100865.1 Trachemys scripta elegans | reverse complement strand
ATGTGGGGGATTGCAGGGGGCTCTGGGCGAGGTGATGTGGGGTGACCTGGGGGGATGTGGGGTGACGTGGGGGACTGGGGGGATGTGGGGGATTGCAGGGGGCTCTGGGCGAGGTGATGTGGGGTGACCTGGGGGGATGTGGGGTGACGTGGGGGACTGGGGGGATGTGGGGGATTGCAGGGGGCTCTGGGCGAGGTGATGTGGGGGACTGGCAAAAAGGGCTCTGGAGGGGTGTGTGTGCTGGGGTCTGGTAATGTGGGTGGTGCTGGTGATTGGGGCTCGGAAGGATGTTGGGGTGCTGGGGTCTGATGGAAGGGGTGCTGTGGGGGACTTGGCAGAGAGGGGTTATCTGGGGGCACACAGGGTGCTGTGATGGGGGCTTTGGGGAGGATGATGTGTGCCAGCGATGCAGGGTGTTGGCAGAGGGGACTCTAGGGAGGATGATGTGGGGGTGATGTGCTGGGAGTGGCAGGGGTGCAGTGTAGGGTGGGCTCTGGTTGCTGATTAACCAGGGGCTCTAGAGGGGGCGATGTGGGATGGGTGCTGGTGAAGGGGGGCCCTGGAAAGGGCAATGGGGGGGAGCACTGGGTGCTGGCAAAGGGAGTCAGTTATCAAATGTGTTTAACGAATAAACGTAAATGACTGGGTGGAGGGATGGGGGTGGGATGCAGCTTCATCCATGGTGCAGGAAAACAATTGCCTCGATTATTATAGTTACACGTGGCTTTGTCTCTCTTGGTACTTAGCATCATGGACACAGACCTGTATGATGAGTTTGGGAATTACATTGGGCCAGAGCTCGACTCTGACGATGATGATGATGAACTGGGCAGAGAGGCCAAGGATCTTGATGAGGTGCAGTGAGACTTGTGCAAAAAAATCTTAATTTATATTTTCACCAAAATAATGTAATACTGAAATGAAGGTTATTCATGTCTTAAGTTTTCTCCTCCTGCTCTAACCTGTTTCTCCTGAATTTTAATCCTGACTATAGTTATCAACAGATATCTGGTGCAAGCTGAAAAGTAACTATTCCTTCTGTGTCAGTGTCTCCTGTCCCCAGAAAATGATTTCTCTCTCTCTCTCTCTCAAAAAACAAAACAAAAACACCCCATACCACAGCACACTTACTTAGTGTTTTCAAGGAAAACTTTGATGGACCATTACATTTTCTGATTTAGTAGATTTCTAAAAACATAATAAAAATTAAAAATCTAATAAGAAGCTTCCCTCTTGATAGCCAGAAAAAGACAAGGAAATTCAGTTTCCACTTGAATGTGTGAAAAAATAAGAAACTTTCTCTGTTTTAATCGAGTTTCCCTGCTGTTGTACGCTTTCAAATAGGAGCTCCATAGCTTGTGTTTTAAGCAAGATCCTTACACTGAGTCCTTCATTATTTTACTCATACTTTCCGGTGTCTCCCGTTAAGAGATGTTAATACCAACACAGGACACATGTTAATCATGTTTAATACATGACTGGAAGGTGTTCAGAGATTATGATGATGATCTTAGTGTAGGAACATTTATGGAATAGAGGAATATGAGTAGTATTTATATTTATGAAAACAGAAATAGCCACTGATCTGTTTAGGAATTGCTCTTTCACTGTAAAAAATTGCTCTTTCACTTTCTTTGGTAGATCTTTAGTGACCTAAGAAATTGGAACTAATCACTGGGTTGTTCCTTTAAAGTAGTAGAGCTCCTAATGGTGCGAGTATTTATATGCATATGCAAAATAATCATTATTGTAGTAGTGAAATCATAACTCTCACACGTGTGAGGTTTGGGGGTTTAATGCACAGGGTTTGGTAGCCGCACCTTGATGCAGAAGGGGTCTAGTGTGTCTCACTACTTGTACGGCCAGCTTTGGCTACGTTGTGCACGTTGATAAAGGGTATTGGTATCGATTGCTTGCTGTGCAAGCATCACTTGCATGTGGCATTGGTATCTGTTTTAAAGATGACCTACTGTTCATTGTGGCTATCTGGAATGGATTCAAGGTGGAAAAATGGCCTCCAAACCAAAAAGTGGGGGAGCCCCTCAGAACCTTTTTCTGAACCTGACTTTGATCAGTGCCTGATACAGCAAGACTGGGACCTGCACTGTAGTTGCATATGATCTAGATTCTAGTGGTAGTTCTGATGGCCGGATTCTTTTCCAGCTGTGTCAATGACTTAAAGTGTGACCATCAGCAAATCACCTACCCACTCACTGCCTCCAGTTTCCTAACTGTAAAATAGGGATGATAATACTACGGAATTTAATGTTTGTGTAGTGCTCTAAAGAATAGCAAAGTATTGTTCTTGGTTTCAGCTTGATGATGATGATGATGACGATGATATAGGAGATCATGATGAAGATCATCCTGGAATGGAGGTGGTACTGCATGAGGATAAGAAATACTATCCGACTGCTGAAGAGGTTTATGGACCTGAGGTAGAGACCATAGTGCAGGAGGAAGATACCCAGCCTCTCACTGGTGAGTAATGATAGGTTAGTAAATTGTGGGTGTGATCAGGGAGGGCTTCTTAAAACAAACTTGTAAGGGAGAAGGAAAATAGTCTTGCTGCTGGCAGTATCATTAGGGTTAGGGTTAGAGTTTTTTGGCAGTATCATTAGTTTCCTCTCTTCAGAATTCATTCTGGTTAGGGTTTTGTTTCTGTCATTTTAACAGAAGTTCTATTGAGATAGTTCAGAAAGAATAATTTTGTTCATGAGTTACTTTAAAGAAGGCAAATTAAAACTTATTTCAGTTTAGTTTCTGATCCTCTGCACAGCTTAAAGTTTTGTCTACTCTTTATTACAGTGAACCTCTAAAATTAGAGAGAATGTTGGGGCTGAGGGGTACTAAGGAATACCTTTTCATTTTTCTTTGTTTTCAGAGCCTATTATTAAACCTGTGAAAACTAAGAAATTCTCCCTGATGGAGCAGACGTTGCCTGTCACTGTATATGAAATGGAGTGAGTACTGTGTGGCTTTTTCTTTCAAAAGTTCGTATTTGGTTCAAGTAATTCGTACAGTGTATCCTTCGCTTTCCCGTGTTCACAGCCTGAGGGAAGGTAAGAGGGATTGGTATGTACTACTCAGAGGAAAAAGCTGCTCTAGAGTGGAGGTGAAAACGTCTTGTCTTCCAGCATAGGGACACCATCGGCAGAACTGCAAGAGCAGCTGGTTCCCCTTTTTCTAGCTAGAGGGGAGAAGGAAAAAGGTACAAAAGGAATTGAAGCTTCAAAATGCATTCCACTCACTGCACAGCACAGCACGCATAGTGTCCTTACTTCACTAACTTCAGTCCTTAGTTTTCATCATCCCTCCCCAGTTAACGTGGAGTTTGTCAGTCAGAAACCCACACCTTGAATTCACGTAAAACCTATTTTCTTGAGTCACTCAGAAAAAATAGAGAGTCCAGAATCCTGGGTGCTAGTTACAGCCGTCCTACTGACTGTATGAGGCACTTTGTAGATTGTAAGGCCATAAAGGACCATTGTGGTCTTTGACATTCTATATAATGCAGTGTAAGGCATTAAGCAGATCTTGTAGAAAAACATCCAGTCTCAGTTAAAAAATGTCCAGTGATGGAGAATCCATCAAAGCCCCTGATAAATAACTGAAGAGAAACAGTCAAAGGAAAGAGTCCCATTCAGTTACATCACATAAAGGCAGACGACTAAATATTGACAAATTTTATAAGAGCTTGTGTACAAATGCAAGAAGATGGGTGAACTTGAGAGCCTGGTATTAAATGAGGATATTGCTTTACTAGGCATCACAGAAGCTTGGTGGAATGATAACCAATGGGACATGGTAATACCAGGGTACAAAATATACTGGAATAACAAAGTAGGTCGCACTGGTAGGGGACTGGCACTATATGTGAAAGAAAGCATAGAGTCAAATATAGTAAAAATCTTCAATGGATCAAACTGTACCATAGAATCTCAATGGATAGAAATTCTGTGCTTGAATAATAAGAATATAGCTGTAGGAATATACTACTGACCACATGACCAGGATGGTGATGGTAACAGTGAAATGCTCAGGGAGATTAGAGAGACTACAAAAACAGATAATGCAATACAGTGGAGTCGCATCATAGGCGCATTTAACTTATGCGATTTTAACTATAAACGCTTGGCAAAACAAAACAAAAAAACAATTTAAATACTGTACCTGTAGTGCGGGCGATTCCGCCCGCCATTCCACTCAATGAACATTTAACTATACGCGATTTTCACCTTACGCACTGACTTCAGAACCTAATCCCTGCCTAAGATGCGACTCCCCTGTACTTTCAGCTATCCCCATATTGACTGAGTACATGTCATCTCAGGAGTGAATGCAGAGAGACAATTTCTAGACCGCCTTAATGACTGCTTCTTGGAGGAGTTAGTCCCGGAGCCTTCAAGGGGAGAGGCAATTTTGATTTAGTCCTAAGTGGAGCACAGGATCTGGTCCAAGAGGTGAATATAGCTGAACTACTCATGTGGTGACCATAAAGTGACCATAAAGTAATGAAATTTAACATCCTTGTAAGGGGGAAAATACCAAAGAAACCCACCACAGTAGCATTTAACTTCAAAAAAGGGAACTCCACAAACACGGGGAGGCTAGTTAAACAGAAACACAAGAGTGAAATGCCTGCACATTACTTGGAAACTTTTTAAAAACACCACGATAGAAGCTGCAACTATATCTATGGCCCAAATAAAAAAGAGGGGAAAAAACAGTAAGAAGATCAAAAAAAGCCACCATGGCTAAACAACAGAATAAAAAAGGCAGAGACAAAAGGCATCCTTTAAAAATCGGAAGTCAAATCCTAGTGAGGAAAATGAAAAGGAACATAAACTCTGGCAAGCCAAGTGTAAAAGTATAATTAGGCAGACCAAAAAAAGAATTTGAAGAGTAACTAGCAAAAGACGCAAAAACGTAACAATCTGAAGCAGGAAGCTGCCAAACAATCAGTGGGGCCACTGGACGATTGAGGAGCTAAAGGAGCACTCAAGGAATACGTGGCAATTGCAGAAGCTAAATGAATTCCTTGCATCCGTCTTCTGATCTGAGGGGAGATTCAAACTCCTGAGTTGTTCTTTTTAGGTGATAGATCTGAGGAACTGTACCAGATTGAGGTGTCAATAGAGGAGGTGAATAGGAAGGTTCCCCAAGGATCTGTACTGGGCCCTGTACTGTTCAACATACTCATAAATAAGGCTAAGATTTAGTCATGGGTATTTTTAGCAAAAGTAATGGACAGGTCACTAAACAAAAATTCACTGCCCCTGTCCATAACTTTTTTTACTATAAATGCCCCTGACTAAATCTTAGCTGCTCCTGGGACATCGCTGCTCTGGAAAAATGGATAAACAGTGAGGTGGCAAAGTGTGCAGATGATACTAAACTACTTCAGAGAGTTAAGTCCAAAGCAGATTGTGAAGAGTTATAAAGGGGTCTCATAAAACTGGGTGACTGGGCAAGAAAATGGCAGATGAAATTCAGTATTGATAAATGCAAAGTAATGTCCATAGAAAACATAATCCCAACCATACATAGAAAATGATGAGGTCTAAATTAGCTGTTACCACTCAAGAAAGAGATCTTGGAGTCATTGTGGATAGTTCTCTGAAATCATCTGCTCAGTGTGCAGCAGTACTCAGACAAGCTTGCAGAATGTTACGAACCATTAAGAAGACAGAAAATATCATCATGCCCCTATATAAATGCATGGCACCCCACTCTGAAAAAGTGCAGAGGAAGGCAACAAAAATGATTAGGGGTATGGAACAAGCTTGCATATGAGGAGACATTAAAAGGCTGAGACTCTTCAGCTTGGAAAAGAGACGACTGGGGGAATAGGACAGAGGTCTATAAAATCATGACTGGTGTAGAGAAAGTAAATAGGGAAGTATTATTATTTATCCCTTCACATAACACTCAAACCAGGGATTGCCCTATGAAATTAGCATACAGCAGGTTTAAAACAAACATAAGGAAGTACTTCTTCACACAACACATAGTCAACCTGGGGAACTTGTTGCCAGGGGATTTTGTGAAGGCCGAAAGTATAACTGGGTTAAAAAAAGATTAGATAAGTTCCTGGAGGATAGGTCCATCAGTGGCTATTAGCCTCTTGCTCCGGGTGTCCCTAAACCTCTGATTACTAGAATCTGGGAATGGATGACAATGGATCACTCAATAAATTGCCCTGTTCTGTCATTCCCTCTGAAGCATTTAGCATTGGCTACTGTCAGAAGACCAACATATTGGCCTAGAAGGGCCATTGTCCATTTTTATGTTCTTACGTTAAAGTTCTTACAGTGATTAATTACCCTCGCTGTTAAAAAATTGTGCCTTATTTCTGGTCTGAATTTGTTTAGCTTCAACTTCCAGCCATTGGATCTTGTTATATCTGTCTGCTCGATTGAAGAGTCTGTTATTACATTTCTGTTCCCCACAAAGGTCCTTATAGACTATGATCAATTTATCCCTTAACCTTCTGTTGGATAAACTAAATAGAGTTAGCTCCTCAAGTCTATCACTAGACAATATTTTGTCCAATCCTTTAATCATTGTCATGGCTCCTCTCTGAACCCTCTCCAATTTATCAACATTCTCCTTGAATTGTCCAGAACTGAACACAGTATTCCAGCAGTAATTGCACCAGTGCCAGATACAAAGGTAATATAATCTCTCTACTCCTTCTCAAGATTCCCCCGGTTTATACATCCCAGGATCACATTAGCTCTTTTGGCCACAACATCACACTGGGAGCTCCGTAGATTATCCACCATTGACCCTCATGTTCTTTTCAGAATCGCTGCTTCCCAGGATAGAGTCCCCCATCCTAAAAATATGGCATCCATTCTGTGTTCCTAGCCATATAAAAATGCATATTTTTTGCTTGCCTCCAGCTTATCAAGTGATCCATGTCACTTTGTATCGATGACCTAGTCTCTTCATTTACCACTTCTCCAATCTTGGTGTCACCTGCAAATTTTGTTAGTGCATATTTTGTTTTCATACAGGTCGTTAAATAGCATAGGGCAAAGAACTGTGGAATGCCTTTAGAAGCGCACATGCTCAGTCATGATTCCCCACTTAGTTACATTTGGAGACCTGTCTCTTAGTTTTTAATCCATATGTGCCATGTTGATCTCGTATCATTCTAGTTACTTAAACAAAACGTCATGCAGTACCAAGTCAGATGTGTTACCGAAGGGATCAACATTTATTACCTTTTATGCTGAACTTGATAGTGGTTTGAAGGGATTATACATTAATTTGACAATATTTATTTTCCATAAATCAATGTTACTTGGCATTAATTATATTAATCTCCTTTAATTCTTCTTGAGCCCTATATCAGCCATTCCATTATCTTGTCAAGGTGACGGGTCTCTATAATTAACTGGATCTTCCCCTTTTTAAATGTTAGCACAACATTAGCTTTCTTTCAGTCTTTTAGAACTTCCCCAGTGTTCCAAGAGTTACTGAAAATCAACATTAACGGTCCAGCAAGCTTCTTGGCCAGTTCTTTTAAAATTCTTGGATCCGAGTTCTCTGGACCTGATTTAAAATATCTAGCTTTAGTAGTATCAGAGGGGTAGCCGTGTTAGTCTGAATCTGTAAAAAGCAACAGAGGGTCCTGTGGCACCTTTGAGACTAACAGAAGTACTGGGAGCATAAGCTTTCGTGGGTAAGAACCTCACTTCTTCAGATGCAAGTAATGGAAATCTCCAGAGGCAGGTATATATCAGTGTGGAGATAATGAGGTTAGTTCAATCAGGGAGGGTGAGGTGATAGCAATGGATTTTTCACCTTTCAGTCCATTTGGTATGATGTCCATCCGTTTGCATTTGGAAAGGAAGATGATATTTGTCTGTATTTGTGCAAGTTTCTTCATGAGGTTGATAGATTTCCATTCCATACGGCTAAATGCAGTGCCTTGCATGGTGTCAAGTATCAGAGGGGTAGCCGTGTTAGTCTGAATCTGTAAAAAGCAACAGAGGGTCCTTTAGTAGCTTTAGTAGCTGTTGTTTAGCGGTCCTGTTGGAATGGAAAGTGTATTGTCATCATCGTATGATATAAATACATCATCTGTTTTTCCCAAAGCACAGAACAGAAATATTTATTGAACACTTCCACCTTTTCAGCACTGTTTTTGACAATTCTATCATTTCATCTAGCATTGGTCCAATACTTAATCTCTGTGGGTCAGCTTCCCAGTCTGTGAACTGAGGATGTTTACCTACCTGGCAGGGAGCTAGGAGAATGAATGTTCTAAAGCACTTCAAGACCCTGGGATGAAAGATGCAATTGAAGTGCCAGGTCTTACTGGGGGATCGTACTGTGGGCAGAATAGAAGCAGCTAACTGTCATTTGTTTCTTCCCTTCCTCTAGTTTCCTGGCAGATCTGATGGACAACTCTGAGCTGATTCGGAATGTGACCCTGTGCGGGCATCTCCACCATGGCAAGGTACAATGAATACAGGGCTGTGCCTAACTGAGGACAGTGTGTGTCTTCTGTGTTAATGAATCAGCTGGTGCTGTTGAAGGATAACAGCGCACTTGTGCAGGGACGTGCCTTGCTAATAGTGCCTATGTGAGAGCTCACTGGTTCACAGTAGTGACTGTTTTTTGATTAGGAGGCCAAGTTGATTGTTGATAGTCTCTCAGCGGTTAAAGTAGTAAGCCAGAAGCCAGTTTATGCATTCAGTTCTGTGTGCTCTAGCTAATGCATATGTGGTTATGTAACTCTGCTTTAAGAAGTGATGTGTACACATCAGCTCAGGAGTGTTTGATAGCATATATCAGTTCAATGGGTAGATAAATCTAACCGATTGGGGGAGAGGGGAGCAATACCCTTACCATGGCTTTGTCAAGGCTCCCCTCTGCTGTGATGCCTACAAAACCAGGCCTGCTCCTCACGGCTAGGGAGCTGACAGAGTGTGACAGTCCCTCTTTCCTTCCCTCCTTATCCATCTTTTCCTACTATATTTTTTTTAATGTGGGGTATACATTTAAGTTGAGCCTCTATTAAGGTGTCCTTTAAAAGTTTCCATGCAGCTTGCAGAGATTTTACTTTTGGTACTGTACCTTTTAATTTCTGTTTCACTAACCATCTCATTTTTGTGTAGTTCCCCTTTCTGAAATTAAATGCTACAGTGTTGGGCTGCTGTGGTGTTTTCCCCGCCACAGAGATGGTAAATTTAATTATATTATGGTCACTATTACCAAGCAGTTCAGCTATATTCACCTGTTGGACCAGATCCTGTGCTCCACTTAGGACTAAATCAAGCATTGCTTCTCCCCTTGTGGGTTCCAGGACTAGCTGCTCCAAGAAGCAGTCATTTAAGGTGTCAAGAAACTTTATCTCAGCATCCCTTCCTGAGGTGATATGAACCCAGTCAATATGGGGATAGTTGAAATCTCCCAATCCATAGAGATTCTGTGGTACAGTTTGGTTCATTTAAGATTTTTACTTCATTTGATTCTACGCTTTCTTTCACATATAGTGCCATTCCCTCACCAGCACGACCTGTTCTGTCCTTCCAATATATTTTGTACCCTTGTATTACTGTGTCCCATTGATTATCCTCATTCCACCAAGTTTCTGTGATGTCTGTTATAGCAATCTCCTCATTTAACACGAGGCACTCTAGTTCATGCATCTTATCATTTAGACTTCTACCATTGGCATGTAAGCACTTTAAAAACTTGTCCCTTTTTAGCTGCCTGCCATCACTTGATGTAATTGAATGGGACTGTTTTTCATTTGACTGTTTCTCTTCAGATCCTACCTGTATTTTATGATCCTCCATCCTCTCCTTCTTATTAGGACATAGGGAATCTCCATTTATAGATCCTCCTCTAAGGGATGTCCGAACCACGTGCTCCTCTGCACCTGTCAGCTTTTCCCCAGCCCTTAGTTTAAAAACTGCTTTATGGCCTTTTTAATTTTAAGCTCCAGCAATCTGGTTCCATTTTGGTTTAGGTGGAGCCCATCCTTTCTGTATAGACTCCCTCTTTCCCAAAAGTTTCCCCAGTTCCCAATAAACCTAAACCCCTCCTCCATACACCAGCATCTCATCCATGCATTGAGACCCTGCAGTTCTGCCTGTCTGTCTGGTCCTGCGCATGGAATTAGAAGCATTTAAGAGAATGCTACCATGGGGTTCCTGGCCTTCAGTTCCTTACCTAGCAGCCTAAATTTGGCCTCCAGGACCTCTCTCCTATCCTTCCCTATGTCATTGGTACCTACATGTACCACGACCACCGGCTCCTCCCCAGCACTACACATAAGTCTATCTAGATGTCTCGAGAGATCTGCAACCTTCGCAGCAGGCAGGCAAGTCACCATGTGGTTCTCCCGGTCATCTCAAACCCGGCTATCTATGTTTCTAATGATCAAATCACCCATTACTAATACCCGTCTCTTCCTAATAACTGGAGTTCCCTCCCCCGGAGAGGTAACCTCAGTGCAAGAGGATACCCCAACATCATCTGGAAGAATGGTCCTAACTATGGGATCATTTATTTCTGCTCCAATTGGATGTTCTCCATCCCTGAGGCTTTCATCCTCCTCAACAGCACAGAGGCTGTCATCTATGTACCTCTCTGTCTCCCTTAGCTCCTCCAGCTCGGCCACCTTGGCCTCCAAAACCCGTACACAGTCTCTGAGGGCCAGGAGCTCCTTGCACCGAATGCATACATACACCACCAGCCCATAGGGCCTCTGAGGGCCAGGAGCTCCTTGCACCGAATGCATACATACACCACCAGCCCATAGGGCAGGTAATCAGACATGCTGCATTGGGTGCAATAAACTGGGTAGCCCCCACTCTGTTGCTGGACTTCTGCCTGCATTCTCTTTTTACTTCTGCAGCTGGTTCCTTTGTTGTTGTTTTTGTTTTTATATGGGGATGTTTTGTAGCATAAGTTTAAAGAAGTTTAAGAAATGTTAAGTGGTATGTAGCGCCCCCACCATCACGCTCCCCCTGTAAACTCCCTCACAAAACTCCCCTGTTAGCTGCTCCTGTTCACTAGCTTCTCTGGTTGCTTAGGAGGGGTCTTTTTAAAGCCCTACTCTTCCTGAGTAGCCCCACCCCCTGGTTAAGGGTTGTTCGTGACCCTTCATCTCTTATGTGTTTTAGATTGGAAGCCCTTTGGGGCTCAAACTATATCTATTTATGTTTGAACTGGTGCCCAAACAGTGGGGCCCCCATCCTGAGTGGGCCCATAGTAAAACTGTAGTAGTAGTAATGATCTGTCAGTTACTTTATCGCTACTCGCTAGTCTGATAGTTTTAGTCCCTTGAGAGATTAAAATAGCAAAGATTTGGTGGCCATCTGTATCTGTTTATCACCCATAAGGTCACCTTGGTTTTTCTTGCCTTTTGATACTTTCAGACTTGTTTTGTGGATTGCCTGATAGAGCAGACGCACCCAGAGATCAGGAAGCGCTACGACCAGGATGTAAGTGGCATCTTAGTATGTTCTGATCGTTTGGGATGACGGGAGGGCAGAGGGTGCTCACATTCAAATGGAGAGATTCTGTGCATGAGGGAGAATGCGATCTAAAGGTTAGAGCCGAGAACTGGAAACCAGGCTCCTGGGTTCTGTTCCTAGCTGTGCCATTTATTTACTGTGTTAGGAAGCGATGGCTGTTTACATATAACTATTTCAGACTTTAAAATGTTTGATATAAAAACGTCTTGTTTCATGATCTGACCCGGAGAACTGTCTCTGTTTCTGCAGCTTTGCTACACTGACATACTGTTCACGGAGCAAGAGGTGAGTACACCTTGAGATAGGCACTAACTCCGGCAAACTGCGCTCAAGCTGCAGAAAGACATGAAAAAATAAATTCTTCACTCTGAATGCTTCCAAGTGTGACCTCTTGTGCCCTGTATGTTGGGAGGAAAGTTCGTTTTGATTCACTGCACCAGTTGATCTGTAAACCAGGGATCTTATCGCTTAAGGCAATGACAAGCAGATCAAACCTTATCTTCCTTCCATTACTCTTGCCTCCCTATATAAAACCTTAATAGTCACATTTAATTAAATAAAAAAACCTAGTGAAGCTGACCACCTGTGGCAATCTGGTCAATTGTCCTTGTAATTGAAACAGCCAAGAGTTTCTCTGATGCTGAGGCTAACATGGCCAAGGTATTGTTGTGAAAGGGCCATTTGATATCCTGCGTGTTGGAGATAAATGTAAAATTGGTGATGGACGTATTATTTGGATGGAAGACCAGTGAATGCTGAAGTGTGTGTACCAAGAAAGGCCACTACGCGTTTGGCAATCACATGGTAACCAAAAGCCTCAGTGGCACAGTAAGGTCAGACAGACTCCTTAAGAATGCGGGTGGCATTCGATCCGCAAGGAGGCCGTGTCCCTGGGAGATTTGCCGTGATGATGATGATGATGACGGTTATAAACATAAACTCTAATTTTGGAGGCTGTCCCAGTGGCACAAGTGGGTTCAGTCTGTGAAGGGAAGGCGCAGGGCAGGGGTTATTGGCTGAGATCGGAATAAACAGATTCTATTTTTCATAAACCCTGGGCTTTCTGGGATTTGAACCTTTAGACTGGGGTCTTTGGTTATATTTAACAAAAAAAAAACCTGGGTCATACTGATTACATGTTGGTGCAGGGTCATGTCTGGGTCCGTTCTGTGAACATGGTATTTCCATCCCTTCGCTGTTTCTTTACACTGCCTATGGGCAGAGCTCATGTGTCAGGGCATGACCTGCGGACAGCAGCGAGAAGGGAGGCAGAAGGAATTTATTCTCCCATGTATAGCATTGCACTGTTAGCTGAGTACAGTATTCAGGAGATTTCTCCTCGGATGAACGGGGTGTTGGCTACTGCTAGAGCAAGTTCACTGGGTGTCTGGATCAACAGCCCAATCCAGTATGATCGGAGATGGGACATTGGGATGGCTGGGCGATTTTCTGTGTCTTGTCTGATGAATTCTCTTTCCATGGCTGACTGCCGCTTCCCCCAGTCATGTTGCACTGTAATTTATCTGCTAATCCTGACTTCATTTCTTTCAGAGGGGTGTTGGCATCAAGAGTACCCCAGTGACTGTGGTTCTACCAGACACCAAGGGGAAATCCTTTCTCTTCAACGTCATGGACACACCAGGTGTGTTGAGCTGATCCAGACACTAAGAAATTTGTGGGCTTATTCCTGGCAATCCTGCTTGAGTTAGTTTCAGTAAAGCCAGTGGTGCTACTGGTGTGAGTAAGAAATGCACGTTTCAGTAAAGACTTCCACAAATGGGCCCCAGTTCACAAAACCTATAGGTCTTCTGAAGGAAGGTGCATAGACATGAATGGAATACTAAAAATATAAACCATTGTCTACCAAAGGAGGGTCTGAGGGGGGCTTTGGAGCTAGGGCATAATGGGGTTTTGCGCCAAACCAGTTTACATTTTCTCAAATCCAATGTCTGTCTATTTAAATCTCACAGACCAGTTTGTCAGTTCAGACTTTATAAAGTGCAATGACACACTGAAAAGTTTCCCTTCAAGGATGCCATCCTGGGGTTTCATGTTTAATCTTAGTGATTCCATTTCAGCCTAACAGAGCTTCAAATCTGACCTTCCAGCTGGTTGCTCTCTGCTTCTGAAAACACTACCAGCTATAGAGGGATTTTGCAGCTGGAATTTAGCTGGTAGTTTTTTGTTTCTGATGCTTAAGGCAGCATAGGCTTCAGCTCATGCTCTCGTAGCTGGACTAGTTCCTTCAGGGCTAATAGGACTGAGAACATTGCTCTCTCTCTTTTTCGAGGTCAGACAAGATGATCAGAATGGTCCCTTGTTGGCCTTAGAACCTATGAAACTTGTTTGTGTCTGAGCTGTATCAGCAGAGGTGACTTAAATATATGGGAAGTAGATGTGTGGCCAGATTTTCAAGGTCTCGGCACCCACGTTTGAGCCGGATTTTTCCAAAGTGCAATTGTGAGACTTACGCTTAGGTTTTCAGAAGAACTTGGTGCCTGACGTACTGAGCTCTTCTGAATAGATGGCCCATTTGGGCAAGAAAGTGAAATGCATTCATTCCTGCTCTAACCAGAGTCACACTTCTGCTTCTGATGTATGGAGACTGGAGACTGACCCAGCGCATTACAAAATAACACCGCGGCTGTGTCCAAAGGGCTTTCAGTCTGAGCCAAGGAGAGACAAGCACAGAAGACACCAAAAGAGGGAGGAGGGTTTTGCAGGGATTATGTTGGTTACTGCCCAGCTCTGCTCCTTAACCTAGTTCGTTAGGGGGAGGGATAGCTCAGTGGTTTGAGCTTTGGCCTGGGTTGTGAGTTCAATCCTTGAGGGGGCCATTTAGGGCTCTGGGGCCAAAAAAAAATAAATAAAAACGGTCAGGGACAGTACTTGGTCCTGCTAGTGAAGGCAGGGGACTGGACTCAGTGACCTTTCAAGGTCCCTTCCAGTTCTATGAGATGGGTATATCTCCATATATTATTTATTATATTATTCACCGCTCTGAAATTACTACTTTAATTACCACCTTTCCTCGGGCATTTACACAAAGCTTTGGGGATAGAGTTACAATTGCAAACAGATGACTATTAAAAACAACATTAGTAGCCTGCTGTAGTATCAAAAATCAGCATTAGACAGTGTGGAAGGTCCTTATACACAATGTTGGCAACAGTGCCCTTGCTAGATTAACTGAGGTGCTTTCTGCAAGGCAAAGGAACACCATTCTTCTCACCCCTGCCCTCTGGAGTGCAAGCTTGTGACCAATGACAGGTCCCCATAGCTGGGGGCAGCTTTCCCACTCCAGCGAGTGAGCTCTGTGAACTGGGATCACTGAGCTTTGATTGCTTTTGTTTTGAAGGCCATGTGAACTTTTCTGATGAGGTTACTGCCGGACTTCGTATTTCGGACGGAGTTGTGCTTTTCATTGATGCGGCCGAGGGGGTAAGTGTTAGTCTCTTTTACCCCCTGTGGATGTATTTCAGAATCTCTTGGCCTCCTTGATCCTGACTTCAATCTAGCTGAAGCAATCTGTGTAGAGTTCACTTGCATGAGTGAGGGGGCTCTTTGGAGGCTGATTTAGAAAGGGGAGCATTTTCTAGCTATTGAAGCAGAGAGTCATGGCTCCTGGGTTCTATTTCCAGGTCTGACACTGATGCACTGTGACTTTGGACTACTCGCTTAACTACTTTGTACCTCCACTTCCCCCCACATCTGAAATAAAGATAATTATTTATATCAGAGGGGTTGGAAGGGGTGACTTAAAGGAATGCTGTGGGGTTAAACACACACTTCTAAAATTCAAATTATTAGCAGGTCACTGGTGGCCGAGCTTAGACTTTTCTACAGGCTGCTGGCCTCTTGGGTAAGGGTCACTGCTTTGTCTGTCACGCCCCATGTAACATGGTATCAAGGGCTTTAGCTCGTCTGGTGATGCTCCTTGTTTTCCGCAGGTTATGCTGAACACAGAGAGGCTGATCAAACACGCAGTGCAGGAGAGGCTGGCAGTGACCGTGTGCATTAATAAGATAGATCGGCTGATCCTGGAGCTGAAGCTTCCCCCCACCGATGCCTATTACAAACTCCGACACATAGTAGATGAGGTCAACGGCTTGATCAGGTACAGATTTGTGGGGGGGTGGTCATTGGAGCATGGTATCCTTGGCTCACTTAGTCCATCTTGGAGTTCTGTGTTTAAGCATCGCTCATGCTAAAATCAAAAGTATAAGTCATTACAGTTGCATGTCATGGAATGGTTTCCACCTATGGAATGCACTAGTGCATGCACTAGACACGTAACTTGGAATGGATTTGTTCACTTAACACACATTTGGTGGAGAGGACTTCACTCTTCTACAGCGTGTGCATGTAATTTTTTGGGGGAGGGTGCGGGGGGACTGGCCCTTCCCCTTCCCTGGTGTTTTGACAGGGCCAGCCTGTCCCATGGTGGATGTCCTCAAAATGGTATGAAGCCCTAGATAATTTTTTAGAGACTGGGCTGAGATTTTTTCAAAGCTGACCAAGGGATTTGAGTGTCCAATTTCCATTAAAAGGTAATGGGATTTGGGCATCCCAATCTGCTAAATCCACTGTGAAGTAGTGCTGTCTCTCAAGCCGCCCTGCGTACGGCTGTGCCCCTGGTGCCGTGGGGCCCGTGCTGAACAGGGCAGAGGGGGAGGAAGGCAGTATTTCACTGCTCTCCATACACACCATGTGTTACTGCCTGCTGCTTTAACGGGCACCCTACAGAGCAGCACTGGCAGTTGGGTTAGTGGCATGTTGCAGATTCACATTTTCATTTTATTCCATCCCTGCTTTGTTTGTCCTCTGTTGGTCTCTTCCCCTCAATTGTCCAAACGTTTTTTTTCCTTCTCCATTGTTTGATGTGTTTTAAAAAGAGAAAACAATAGTTAATTAAACTGCAAAACACCTGTGGATGGAGAGAGAGAGTGAGTGTGTGTGTGTGTCAGTCAACCAACCCACCCTACAACACATCTCCTTAGTGCTGGAGCCCTCTTGTAGGCCCCTGTGGGCAGTGCAGAGTTCCTCCAATGGTTTGGGTTTAGGTTCATTGACAGTGTCTTTCTCTGTTTAGAGCTCCAGTCTTTGCTCCATCACGCTATAGAATTATGCTGTACATAAAAGCTTTCTCTGTTTCAGCATGTATTCCACTGACGAGAACCTGATCCTCTCCCCTCTTTTGGGGAACGTCTGCTTCTCCAGTTCCCAGTACAGCATCTGCTTCACGCTTGGCTCCTTTGCAAAGATTTATGCAGACACGTTTGGTAAGACTCAGCCAAAAACCATGCACACATCAACATCTCAAGTCCCATTCATTTCTGTGGAGCCCTTTCAAGTACTTACAGCAGCTCAGGTCTCTGCTGGCTCGTGTATGCACTTACATGCTAGCACAGGCACTCAGAAACATTTAAGGAGCTAAGAGTTATTGCAGAGCCCAATTGGGGTATTTCTCACCAGCCACTTTCTGGTTGTTGAGGAACCCGGAATCCCGATGAGGAACATTGCTGGATAAATATTTTCTCCTGTAATTCTTTATCTTGTAAATATTGGAATGGGTGGTTCGTATGTCTATAGTGGAGAAAACCCACTGTCGCTGTTCTAGATAAACGCTTGCGTACGTGCTGCACTCTGCATGGGGTAACAAAATGGTTCAGAGCTGAAAGGGTTAAGAATCTTTCAGCGTTGCCATGAGGAAAGCCCTGTTCTCCGGATTTGAGACTCAGCTGTATGGAGGCGGAAGCTTGGCCCTGGGGGGTCTTGCCCTCTAGCTGCCCCCTGAATCTTTTTTATGTAACTGTCCTGGCTGTGGTTTGCATCTCTGCTCCCTCGATGCCAGCCTGAGGCGGTCTGTCTGCTTTGAAAGAGCTTAGCCTGGCCAGCTCGAACTCGGCGAGTCCCCGGTTTGCAATGTTCCACGGGGCTGCAGTTGTGGTGAAGTTGGGATCGAGGAGGTGCTGCCAGGCAGCTGGCCCAACTTTGGGGGGGCATGAAAAGCAGCCTTTGTTCAGAGATCAGGGGGCTGACGCTCTCGTGCACCATAAGATGGAATAAACAAGATCCTCTTTCATTGTGACATCCTTTGGTTTTCCCGACTCTCAGACTAATTTAGCATGCGGGCAGCGGTTGGTCAGGCACGCTAATGGACTGTCCTCTTAGTGGAAGTGGTGTGAGTGGGTGCTGATGTCTTATCACTTGTAAACTCAGCATGACGTGAAATCTAGAGCTACAGTCCCGCCTATTCCGGGAGCATTTGAGGAGGGATATTCATGTGTGGATTTAAGATCTAAAAGCTAGGGAAGAGAGGGAGAGGGGATGCTGAGAGATGCTCCTAGGCAGAAAATATTGCAATGAGCCTGGGCAGGAGATGGAGATCATGCTATGCCAGCTGCTCTCCAGTGCTTAGCTTGAGACGTTAAGTCAGTTGGAGAGCGAGTGGATCCAGTTAGTCGGCTCTTTTCAGTCGTAATTTTTCTGAGAGAGTTCCAGTGTCCCTTGGAACTGAACAAACTCCCTGGGCCCTGACTGATCCCCTTGTCAGCAGTCAGGCCACAGACCCCGCACTCCCTTCTCACCCCTGCATGGTTTTCCTGCTGAGGGTTGGTGTCAGGGAATCTTGCCTGAATTTCAGCCTGGAGAGCTGTGGAGCCAGCGCCCTTCTGCAGCTCTGAACTCCCTTGACCATTTACAAAGAAAACATGACCCCATGAGTGGAGAGAGGTATTTCATCGTGTGATAGCCGAGGTTATTTCTTTATTCCCTTGTAGGAGACATCAATTACCAGGAGTTTGCAAAGCGGCTTTGGGGTGACATCTACTTCAACCCCAAGACGTACGTAGTGTTTTTAATGATCTTTGTTCACCAGCTTTCTTACTGTCCAAGCAGCATCTCTTGCCCTCCCCCCCATCCTGTAGAACAACAGAGGAGTTGGAAGAGGCCGAGTTGAGCCTCTCCTCTACTAGGTGTGACTCCACATTGCTGTGTGTCCTGCCAATTGGTGGCAGAGCGCTCATGTTCCTCCACAGGCATCGCTAGCTGTCGTTGCCGGGCTTACCCTGGGGCATAGACATGTCTGCTCTAGCTCCCCGGGATTTTGGAGGGGGATGCGGGATGGCATGGGGCTCGATTTCCTGTTTTTCTGAGTGGTTGTGGATACCTTGGAGGGGTTGCAGGTTCAATTCCTAGGGACCACCAGTTCCTACTAAATGCCCATGAGGGTTCATTGGGGTCTCTTTTTTTGAATAATGTGTATAGCTCCATAGGAGTGCACGGAGCTCCCCGGGACAGGTCAGGTCAGATTCCCTGCCCTGCAGATCTTACACTCTGCGTAAGGACCAGGAAAGGAAGGGGGAAGTACGAATATCCAGGCACGCAGGGGCTAGTGTACATATCACAGAGGTCATAGTGCTTTTGGGTGGCAGAGCATCTTCCATTCACATCTTTCCTTTTGGCTTTTCCTGCACAGACGAAAGTTCACTAAAAAGGCCCCGACCAGCAGTTCCCAGCGGAGCTTTGTGGAGTTTGTCCTAGAGCCCCTGTACAAGATCCTGGCGCAGGTACACGCTTGCTTTCCCCTTTCCTTTCATGTGACTGCAGTACCAAGTAATGGAAGCCTGTAGTATCTGTCACTGAGTGTTTAAAGACTGAACACTAGATGGCGCTACATATGACATCTGTCTGCTGTCCTGTTAGGAAAATTCCACAATCACAAATGTTTGTGTCTGAGGGGGCAGCCCCTTCTCTTCCTGCACCTATTCTGCTCCTCGTTCCAAATACGCCCTCCGTTCATGGTGCTCTCCTCAGCAGGACCTGCACCAGGTGCGCTGGTTTTGGGATGTGTCCCAGTGACCACCAAGTCCTAACTTTAAGCTACCCAACCAGTTTCACTGCAGGAACTAAACTGATCTGAACCCCTCTCCCGGGCTAAAAGGCCAGATGTTAGCAGCAGGCCCCCCCAGTCCTTTCACACTGATGTCCTAGCCCATCGCCATTTGAATGGCTCGGAGGTACCATTGTCTGCACCCGGGAGTCAATGGCAGTGAACCTCTCAGTAACGGTGGTGGTGGTGTGTGCCGTCCCACAGGTGGTTGGTGATGTGGACACCACCCTCCCCCGCACTCTGGATGAGCTGGGCATCCACCTGACCAAAGAGGAGCTGAAGCTAAACATTCGACCCCTGCTAAGGCTTGTCTGCAAGAAGTTCTTCGGGGAGTTCACAGGTAAGTCCTGTTTCTCCCTTGCCAGCTTAACCTGCTGTTGGCAGAGCATTAGGGCTCCGTTTTCAGTGGTGATGTCCCCACGTTGCAGGTTCCCCTCACTTCTCAGTTGGTGCTGGTGGTGTCCATTGCTCCACCAGTCAGGCTGCTTATTTCGGTGCCTACGTTTGAATTTAGAGATGAATTGTCGGTTTCTAGTTTTTAAAGGTCTTGGCCTTTGCATCTAGACTCAGCTGACTGATTTTCGCCTTTGGAGGAAGTGGGACTTAGGTGCCCAGAAGCTCTGGTATAGTTTCCAGGCCATACGTTGTACGTGACATTGATTTGCACTGGGTACAATATGCCAGGAAGTCCCTGAAAATAATTCATTTGCGCACACATGCCCTCAACTCTGCCTTTAGCGTGTTCTCCTGAAAGGCTGCCCCTGAATGCCCCAATGTGCAGTGAAAACCAGTAGGCTGGCTTCCTGTGGAGGTTCGCTGATCCTTCGCCGGCAGCACAGTGTGTCCTGTTGGCAGTTCCAGTATAAGCTCTCCACTCAGGACTGTAGACTGACTAGTCCTCCGGGTTAAAGAAGTCGGGTTTTATTCAAGCCCCCTCAGTGCTAAACTCTGGATTCCTCCACTTAGCAGCATTCTCATGAAGCTCTGCTCTCCTAGGCTTTGTGGACATGTGTGTGCAGCACATTCCCTCCCCAAAGGTGGGAGCCAAGACCAAAATCGAGCACACTTACACCGGCGGCGTCGACTCAGACCTGGGGGAGGCCATGAGCGAGTGTGACCCTGATGTAAGGACCCATTTCACTTATCATTACACCTCCAAAAGCAGCATGGGGTAGCAGAGAAGTCCTCCTTCTCTGGGGTCGGCAAGGCAGCCACCTCCTAGAGAGGCATCCAGCAGCATTTCACAATCTCTCATCTGCTACTGACGCAAATCTCTCTGCTCTGAGAAATTCAGCAGTGTGCCAGGGCAGCCGTAGAGAGAGAGGGTTCTTGGAGAATGTGCAGGGAACGGACAGAACTTCCCAGCAGTTGGGAACTGCACTGTGATGGCTGGATGTTTGGGGCCTTTTGTGAACAATTATTTTGCCATTTTAGATGAAGGTAGATTCTCTGCATGAAAATCTGACCTGAAAAGTTGGTTTGAGCTAGCCTGAGCAGAGTATCTGCCTTTATATTGTCTTTTGTACTAAAGGGATCACTTCTTCAAATGTAGCTTCCTCTGGGGTGGCACTCGGCAGCTGTTTAACAGTCCCACCAATGCTAGACAGCGGCTTAGGAAGGGAAGGGAAGAATTGACCTGTAAATAGTAGATCATCGGCTTTAAACTGCTGAGAGAGAGACAGAGTGCCTTACCCCGGTTAAGGTCTGTGTAACTAGTGAAAATTAATTACCCAAGCAGAGTTTTACCAGTGCAAACGGTCATGAAACCCGGGCATGACCTGGGTTTTGTGTCTCATCTGAAATATGGGACCTCCAGCAGCACAGAAATTCTAGCACCGGGTCTTAGGCTAAGGCGTGACTTGGCAGTTCAGCAATGGCATTCTTCTCTCCAACCCCCCTTTCTAAAGTGGTCCATCCAGGTAGAGGCCTGTCCCAAACTTCTCAGTTTGCAATGTCAGGGATCGTATTGTGAGGTAGCACGGCTACAAGCTTCCATGGTGGTGTCTGCATGAGGAAAGCACCAATCTGCCTCAGTATTCACCGGAGAAATGCACGTAACCATGCTCTTTCAAGGGGTCTGGCCAATGGGGAGGGAATTCCAGGCAGAGGAGGAAAATCAAGGACCCAAAAACTGTTCCTCGTGGATTTTCAGACAGAGTTCCTGATAATCCCACGTGGGTCTAATCGCTGCTTTGTGAGCGTATGTCTTGGGAGTGACTTACTTTGCTTTCTTTTTTTGGGGGGGGAAGGGTCCACTAATGTGTCACACCACGAAAATGTACAGCACAGACGACGGGGTCCAGTTCCACGCCTTTGGCAGGGTGCTGAGTGGGACCATCCATGCAGGGCAGCCCGTGAAGGTACTGGGAGAAAACTACACGTTGGAGGATGAAGAGGATTCCCAGATCTGCACTGTGGGGCGGCTCTGGATCTCGGTGGCAAGGTACCAGGGGATCAGTGAAGAGGACAAACCTCGGGAATCTGGGAGAGGAGTCCCCACTCACTGCTGCTGTTCTTGATGCTGCAGTGTGCGGGAGAAAAGCTCGGGGCTTTGGAGGCGGGGAGGGGCGCATTTAGTGCGGGGGAAAAGTCCCAGATTGACGGACTGGATTGGGGCTCCGTTGAGTTTATGAAATTGATCCAAAATGCCCGTTGAGCCCCAAAGATCTTGCAATGGGAGAGGATAAGTGACATTCAAAGGGTGCAGAGAGGGATATGATCAGCACAGCTATGGATACGTTTGCATTCTCTTTTCCCATTATCCGATAGATCAGTGGGTCCCAAACTTTTGACTAAGTGACCCGCCAACTGCTTGCTACCTTTTTTGTGATCCATCATCACAAATACGCACCTTCCACCCCAGCGCCACGAGGCTAATCCTGGCCCGGTGCATAGCGGTGGCCCTGGTGGGGTGCGGGAGGGTTGGAGACCGAGCGTGCAGGGGGCTCCTATCCTGTGGGCCTGGGCCTGGCGTTGGTCGCAGCATCACTCAGGTTTGAAGGGCTGGCCAAACCCGAGTGGTGCTGCGACCCCCATACAAGAGGTTGTGACACCTGAAGCAGGGAGCCAGCCCCTGCAGGACAGGAGCTGCCGCTGCAAGGTGAGTGTGGGGCACGCTGACTCCAGCCCTTCCCCATCCCCTCCGGGCCAGGAGAAGTGTATGTTTGCCTAGGCTAGGCCCCGGGGATGGGTTAATCTGGCCATAGACATAAGCACCCATCTAGAACCTTCTTGGGGCCTTTGTCTGCGTGCTTGGAGTTGCAGCAGGAGAGGAGTGCAGCCAGTCTCCCACTCAGCACAGGAGCGTTCCACAGGGAGCAGGCAGCATGGAAGAAGGTGCAGACGTGTTTGTCTGAGAACCCGAGGGCGAGAGGTTGCGATTCGATGAGGGCGGATGAACAGAGCCAGACAGCATTGTGAGAGGCCGTGGAGGTGTGGACAGCGGTGACTAATGGGTGTGCTATCCCGTTCCGTATTTCAGATACCACATAGAGGTGAACCGAGTCCCTGCCGGCAACTGGATCCTTATAGAGGGGGTGGACCAGCCCATTGTGAAGACTGCAACCATCACTGAGCCTAGAGGCAACGAGGAGGTACCGTGTGTGACTCAGCATCGTTCTGAGTAGGGGAGTGTCAAGGGGCGACAGACGTGCTGGCTGTCTAGGATGGTCAGCTTGGGGGGCAGCGATTTCCTCCAACCAGAATGTTACTTTCTCCCATGAGCAAGGCAGCCCCATTGTGGATTGTCAGTCTTCAGGGTGCCTGGCTGTGTCTGTCAATACAACAAAACCCACTATGAATGCAGGGAATGCAGCTGGGCTCCTACTAGCCTGCACTTGGTCATGGTGCTGTCCCAGCAATGGTGGGCGTGTCCTGTGGCTGACTCCAGGCTCCAAGGGGTGGTCGTCCTACAAAGCAGAGATTTCCCTTGTCACCAGAATCTTACTGATTGTTCCGATTTGGTTTCAGGCTCAGATCTTCCGTCCATTGAAGTTCAACACCACGTCTGTCATCAAAATAGCCGTGGAGCCAGTCAACCCTTCGGAGCTCCCTAAAATGTTGGATGGCCTGCGGAAAGTCAACAAGAGCTACCCGTCGCTCACCACCAAGGTGTGTGGCTGAGGCGAGGCTGATCCAGGTGCCCCCGGCTGTGCTGCTCTTTGGGCCCCCTTGTGCTATCTTCAGTTAACACTTGACATGTTCAAAACCAGCCCCGTTTTGGCTTTGCCATTCTCTCCCCTGAAACCCACGTGCTGTTAGTCTGCATGGACTAGCCGAGCTTGATTCTCCTAGGCAACGATGTAGGGTTCACCCCTTGAGCAGTGGTCTCCAAAGTGGGGTGCGCACACCCCAGGGGGTGCGCAAGAGGATCCTTGGGGGTGCGTGGCAGGAGGAGCGCTGCTTTTTGCTTCGGCAGTTCGGGCGGGAGTCTGAGCGGCCTGTTTTTTTTTGTTTTTTTTTTTGCTTCGGCAAAAATGGTAGAGCTGGTGCGGCAGGGGGTCCGTGCTCAACATTTTTTTACTGATAGGGGTGCGCGATCAAAAAAGTTTGGAGACCACTGCCCTAGAGCATATTTTGCTGGGAGCGGTTAGGCCTGGCAAAGGTACAGGTTTCCCACAGAGCCTGTATCTCCAGCAAGAAGAGGCTGGGAGCGGAGTAACTGGGTGCTCCCGGTTCTGCAGCATGTCCTGCAGTGTCCCTTGCTGGGACCCTAGGACTGGGGCTGCTCTTCCCTCGCAGCAAGCCAGGAGCTGGCCCCACTTGCCTTGTTGAGTAGACTCAGGAGCCTGGAACTTTCCCTCTAGGTTCTCTGACTAGAACACTGGGACGAACTGGGACTGTTCTGACTGTGGTCTGGGAATGCTGACAGGGGAGAGTGGCTAGGATGGTCTGCATTGGGGGATGGGAGACTGACCCATGGAGAATACCTGAGCATGTAACAGGAGAACCCAGGAAGGGGTTAGAGGCCAGGTGACACCTTTGCCCAGGAAACTGAACAAAGGGCTATGGGAGGGGTCGCTGAAGAGAGAGTTTTCAGGAGCTGGCTGGTAATATGGCTGGGAGGCAGACAGGGCTCTGACCTCCCAAGGAGGGCTGGGATGCCCGGGGACCCCAAGATGGACCTAACTGAGGGGGATCCTGTTGTCTGTGCCTGCAAGACCTGTCTTGGACTGTATTCCTGTCGTCTAAATAAACCTTCCGCTTTACTGGCTGGCTGAGAGTCATGGTGAATCGCAGGAAGCCGGGGGGTACAGGGCCCTGAGTCCCCCACACTCATTTCCCTTGGCCTAGTGGACAAGGCTAGAAGGGGCTAGGTCAGAAGGAATGCCGTGCTGTAGCTTGGGGCATCTGTTCTGGTGTTTCAGGTGGAAGAATCTGGGGAGCACGTGATCCTGGGGACGGGGGAGCTGTACCTGGACTGTGTGATGCATGACTTACGGAAGATGTATTCAGAGATTGATATCAAGGTGAGGAAGCGAAACGAGCCTTTCCTGTCGTCATTACTGAGAGTACATAAAACGGGACCTCCTCCCCCTTGGGAGTGTGGCAATCAGCTGCTGCCCCAGGCCCGTTGTGCCACAGGGTCTTATGACTGCAGCCCCTGAGGTGTAGAGAGACGGCTGAGACTTCGCGGTGCTATTCCTACCTCTACCATTCACTTGCTGTCTGACCTCGGACTCGCCACTTACCTTCTGTTGTAGGCTTCACTTTATCCCTCTGTGAGACATACGAGGTACGTGCGTACCTCACAGGAGGGGTGAGGTTTGAGATGTCTGAGATCCTCAGATGACAGGCACTAGGGAAGGGCGAAGAATTGTTATTCTCTTTCCAGGAGTTGCAGGGAGATGGGAAGAAGTTTCCCTTTATTTCTTAATAACAAAGAAAGCAAATGCATCCCTCCAGGACAGGCAGGTCCCTGTGCGTCTCTTGGCACAGAATCGTGCCTCAGAATCTCAGCTCCATGTTTTTAATTTTGAGCTTCTCGCTCTTATGGCTGCAAAGATAACTTTGAAAACCTGAGCAGAGTGTAACCAGTGCAGGTCTGAGTCTGCAGAGAGCCTCAGTGGCTGGCTCAGAGAGGGGTGAACAGCCTAGATCATCTCCACAGCTCCTGAACTTGGCTGTTTGGTGTTTTTCCAAGATGCCGTAGAATCCAGCATTTTTACTGCAGACGTTACCATTTCGCCGGATGCCGGCACCCCCGGCGTTTTGTTTCCTGCCGAGACCTACTGCAGCTCTCGAGCTTCTGTTCCACGGAGTGGGAGCTGCAGAGCAGTAAAGTGTGGGCTGGCCAGCTATGCTGCCTGGAGAACAGCCAGTAGCCAAGGCCTGAGAACTAAGCTCCCCTTTCCTCTGACGTCTGTGGGGGAACGGCCATTCTGAGCCAGGCTGCCCAGATGACACCATGACAACTGAGGCCCACAGAGCTGGGCTGCCTGGAGAACACGGAGGAAAAATCCATTGTTAGAAATAGCCATTGCTGGAGACAATCCCCACAGCATAGTAGGTCACAGCACTTTCAGTCCTGAGGCCCAGTTGGGGGCGGGTGTTTGGGGAGGGGAGGAGTGGGACCGAAGAATATTTCATGGAGCTGCAATACATTCACATTAGGGGTATTTGCTGAAGCATTTGGTCCCATGGTGCTGCAGAATGCATGGGGCTCAGAGTATAACCTAGGGAGCCACTCTCCTGGATCCAGGTGCCTTAAAGAGACACTGTCAAGTTGAAATTCAGTCCGTTTCAATCCCTGAGAACTGTTTTCAGAGCTACCCCTGCCCAGAGCCCCGTGTGGCCTCACAGTCACACTTCCTTGTTTTTTAAATGTTTTTCTCTCCCTTGCTGCTGTGAAAGACCCACAATGATCCAGGGCAGCCTAACTAGCTGAGAGAAGTGGGGACACAGACTCGACACCCAGATCTGCCAGTTGCCCAAAGGAAACATTGAACAAAACAGGCCCCTGATTTTTCTCTCGTTGCTTTTGATTATAGTGATCTCGGGCATTGCTGGTAACAATGGGAGGTTTAAAAGGTTTCAGACAGTCCCTGTGTAAAGTGTGTTTGTGAAGTTGAAAAGTTCAAAGAAAAGACACAAACTGCTGCTGTTGTTGTTTTTAAAGGTTGCTGATCCGGTTGTGACGTTCTGTGAGACTGTTGTGGAAACTTCCTCCCTGAAGTGTTTTGCTGAGACACCCAATAAGAAGTATGGCTTAGTGACCTGATAGTCCAACTCTGAAATGGTGTCCCCATGGGAGACAGTGGGATCCCCTTCCCCTGGACTGAAGCCAGTCTCTGGTGTGGTTAGGAGGAGGGGGGAAGAGACACATTATCTCACATTAGCACTTTCCTCGGCAGCTGTTGGAGGTAGGGTACCGGGCTAGATGGACCTTGCATGTGATCTGGTCTGGCAACCCCTGTTTCCAGCACTCTATAGTGTACCAGAGGGCACAGTCCTACACCAGCCTCAGAAAGGGACCTGCTAGGAGTTTCTGTGACCTGGACTTTCCATTTTGACACGTGCTGGTTAAAAGACTGCTTCCCGGCTCATTCTAATCACATGCCACTGCACATGGTCATCTGCAAACCTGGCTGCTGAGCTCCAGGTTCTGACATTCCCACGGCAGGACTCCGAGTCTCCTGGCTTTCCAAGAGCTGTGAGCGAGTCAGTCCTGGAAATATAAACAGGCAGTAAACTGAGGCGTGTGTGTGGCTGGCTGTATCTCCCTAGCCACGTCCCAGGTGCACGCAGCTGTTGTAAGAGCCCAGTGGTTTCCCACAGAACAAGAGGGGAACATATTTTTCCATTGTAACTTCCTCTGGGTTCCTCATCCCCTTTCATTTCAGTCTGTTGCTGCTAACTGTGCAGATTGCCCTCTGGGAAAGCTCCCATCTCTGCCACTAGCTGATTGGCATCGTCTCTCTCTGCACAGGAACAAGATCACAATGATTGCTGAGCCACTGGAGAAGGGGCTCGCGGAGGACATTGAGAACGAGGTGGTCCAGATCACCTGGAACAGGTCTGGCTAATTTGGGGAGAGCAGAGGCTTTGTATGTGTGAGAGGGCACTAGCTGGGGAAGAACTGGAGGGAAATGTACAGCTCTGGAAATCACAACATCAGTGTAGAGCCCTGAGGAAGAGGAACCTAATAGGGATGGTGTCTCTAAATGTGCTACCCGGCCAGTCCCTGGGTCACCCTGAGGCTCAGCCTAAGTCAGCGTATAGCCACCACAGTAATTCCTGCCGTGGCACGTGCCACACTATCCTCCTTGGGTCAGTGGTGCGCGGCCTCGCCAGGAGCACTTCCACCAACCTAAAAGGGGCAGTCTGGGGAGCTGAGAGCCCCGTCTCTTAGCTCCACTAGCAGCTCCCTGCCAGGAGCCCGGCTGCCCCACAGACTTCTGGTGGGCTACCCACTCTCCGTTCCCCTCAGGGAGTGGGGGAAGCCACCTAGGGCTTCTCCCCTATCCATTCCCCACTGGGAACAGGGGGAAACCGTCTGAGGCTTCTCCACCCCCGTTCTCCTCCAGGAGCTGGCTTCTCCCTCAGGAGCTGGCTTCTCCCTCCGGGATCTGGGCAGTCTTGTCAATTTCAGGGCTCAGTTGACAAGGCTGTCAGGCTCCATGCTGGGAGCGGGCAGGGCCGCCCCGACTTCTCGTCCTGACTCCCAGCCAGGTGCAGGGTCCAGTCTCCCATCTTTCCAGAGGAGTGGGGTCCTTCTCATCAATTTCACAGCTGGTACCAAGTATTCTACACCAACATAAGCCTTTTGCCCCTGGTGGAGTTGGAGTTATGACGACGGTGTGGTAGAGCACTTACGTTGGCGGGAGCAAGACTGCAGCTGCCTTATGTCGACCCAACTGTAATGTAGAGCCGCCCTACGAGCAGGAGGAGCTGTGAGGCTGCATTGTGCCTGTGTCTCTCTCCCCGCTGAGCCAGGAACTGGGCTGTCTTAACGTTTTCCATCTGTTCCCTTCCCACCAGGAAGAAGCTGGGCGAATTCTTCCAGACCAAGTATGACTGGGATTTGCTGGCTGCCCGCTCCATCTGGGCCTTTGGGCCAGACGCTACTGGCCCAAACATTCTGGTAGATGACACGCTGCCCTCGGAGGTGAGGAACGGCAGCCCTGGGAAAGGAAGACGCACAGTCACACTGCAATGACTTGGGGCAACTTTGTCCACCCCGGTATTCAGAGGCGACATGTTTTCCCCAGACCCTGGCAGGAGGAGTCTGGAGCTGTAATTTTGCAAGAGAGCTGTCTTACTCTCTTAGAACAGGGGCTAGCAGTCAGGGGGTCTATGGGCTAGTCCCAGCTTTGTCACTGACTTGCCTTGACTTTGGGCCCAGCCACTTGTGGCTTAAGTGCCCTGTTGTTTAGCACCCACATAAGTCAAGCCACTTTGATTTATGGATCGAGGGGCCAAATTTTGAAATGTTGGCTCTGAGCTCTCTGCCTTATTGTACCCCTCTGTCAAAGGAAGAGAATACAGAAGTGCAAAGCGATGCTACTCCTCTAAGAATTCACTCTTGAGAATGGTCCCTCTCTTTCCCTTGCTGCAGCTGGATGCACCATCGCTGATTTGTAATGTGTCTGTTTCTGTGTAGGTGGATAAGGCCCTGCTGGGCTCTGTGAAGGACAGCATCGTACAGGGGTTCCAGTGGGGCACAAGGGAAGGACCCCTCTGTGATGAGTGTAAGTAAAAGGTCTTCGGGCAGATGCAAATAATAAAACAAGAAGAATGAATTCTCCTCCCCTTTGGCAGCCAAATTATCTGTCTATGATATGCCCCAGGACAAAAGGTCTAGTTTAACCAGCAGGTGTGTTGCTGTCTAAACGGGACTCGCTGGGTGAACTCTCTGGCCTGTTATACAGGAGGTTGGACTAGATGTCTGACAATGCAGAAAAGGCAAAAGTATTCAGTAAATATTTCTGTTTTGTGTTTGGGGAAAAATCAGATGTCATATGCTGCTGAAATACTTTCCATTCCAACCGTAACTAAGGAGGATGTTAAACAGCAGTACGAGAGCTAGACATTTTTAAATCAGCAGATGCAGAGAACTTGCCTCCAAGAGTTTTAAAAGAGCTGGCCAAGGAGAAGGTTAAGGGATGACTTGATCACAGTCTATAAGTAAGGCTACGTTTTAGTCACGGGTATTTTTAGTAAAAGTCATGGACAGGTCACTGGCAGTAAACAAAAATTCACAGCCAGTGACCTGTCCATGACTTGTACTATATGCCCCTGACTAGATCTTGGGAAGAGGGTGGGGTGGCGCGCAACCCGGGACCAACACTGGTGCTGAGGGATGGGGGCGGGGCTGGCAGGCTCCCTACCCAGCTCCACGCCTTCCCGGAAGCAGCGACATTCCCAGGCGGATGCATGGCTATGCAGCTCTGCACGTTGCCTCCTCCCTGAGCGCCAGCTCCGCAGCTCCCATTGGCCGTGGCTCCCGGCCAATGGGAGCTGCGAGGACAGTGCCTGCAGGTGTAGGCAGTGCACAGAGCCCCCTGACCTGCCTGCCTCCCCCTCGGAGACAAGGGATGACGCTGCTTCCAAGGAACCCCCCCGGAGGTAAGCACCATCCAGAGCCTTCACCCCGTCCTGTGCCCCAGTCCTGAGCCCCCCACCCAAACTTCTGCAGCTGCTGGGGGGGGCTGCAGAGGTCACAGAAAGTCATGGAATCCGTGACCTCCGTGACCAACTCGCAGCCTTATCTATAAGTACCTACATGGGGAACAAAACTTTTGAAGTCCAGCAGACAAAGGTGTAACAAGATCCAATGGCTAGAAGTTGAAGTTAGACAAATTTACACTAGAAATAATGATTCTTCATCACTGGATACTTTGAAATCAAGACTGGATGTTTTCCTACAACGTACGCTCTAGTTCAAACGGAGACGTTCTGTGGCCTGGGTTACACAGGAAGTCAGGCGAGATGATCACAGTGGTCCCTTCTGGCCTTTCTCCTGTTCCTGCGCACCCCAGCTGTGTGTCTGCGCTGGGCATGATGGTCCCGGACTGTGCGGTTTGGGCTGGTCTTTGCGGAAAGGTTAACCTTCCGTTCCTAATGGGACTTCGTCCAGCCACGGCGTCAGTCACTCCCTGCTCTCTTCCTTCCCACGCCCAGTGATCCGCAATGTGAAGTTTAAGATCCTGGATGCCGTGATCGCTCAGGAGCCGCTGCACCGGGGAGGAGGGCAGATTATCCCAACGGCGAGGAGGGTTGTGTACTCCGCCTTCCTCATGGTAAGGACTGTGCTGTGCATGGTGGGGCCAGGGCCTAACACAGCTTGTGTCTCCTTCGGGGGCCGTGTGGAACTGGGGGGTTTGGGTGGGCGGGCGGTAAGTACCGCGCGGGTGCGTGAGACATTTACAGCCTAACGCAGCTTGTGTCTCCTTCGGGGGCCGTGTGGAACTGGGGGGTTTGGGTGGGCGGGCGGTAAGTACCGCGGGGGTGCGTGAGACATTTACAGCCTAACGCAGCTCAGTCATCGATTAATCTCCCCAGTCCCCGGAGAAGGAGGCAGGCACAGCAATAGCAGAGTCATTCCAGGTCCCTGACTGTGTTTGGCCTTCTGAGCCTGGGATCCTCCCTCTGCGGGTTTGCTCTGGGCTGGTCCTAGAACAGCCCAGACGCCCGCAGCAGCTCCACAGGGTTCTGTTTATCTGCTGCACGGCGTTCAGCAGGTCAGGAGCCTGGCCAGCAGGGTCAGGATCACTCGGCTAGTAAGTCTTGGTCCTTCCCTTATGTGCCCACCGTGCTGACCGTGTCCTGTTCACACACGTGTGCTGCCTCCTGGCCGGCAGGAACACCTGGGGCCTGGGCTCGGTGTGTGCCTGGCGTCTAATTTCCCATTCCTTTTCCTAGGCCACTCCTCGGCTGATGGAACCGTACTACTTTGTGGAGGTCCAGGCCCCTGCTGATTGTGTGTCTGCAGTGTACACTGTGCTGGCCCGGCGGAGGTAAACTGCAGGGAGACCATGGCTCTGCGGGATGCGTGCGTGTGCGTGCGTGTGTGTGTGTGTGTGTGTGTGTGTGTGTGTTTGCGAGGTGGCGACTCTGCCCGGAAGCAATGTCCCCGTGGCATTGCAGGCCACGTGAGGAAATCAGAGCTGCAATACGTGCAGTCATGGTGTTCGTTTTCCAGTGGCATTGCATGAAACCTTCTCTGGCGGGTCTCGACTGCCCCCCAGTGTGGGGGGAGGGTGTCTCGGGGAGCCCCCACTGCAGCCATAGGAGGTGTTAGAGATCAGACTCGGTCCTTTGTGTGTGTGTGTGGTTCTCTCCTGCAGTGCTGACAGTGGAGGGGTGAACAGAGGTGATGTCAAGGGGATGTTTTAACAGATGATGCCTCAAAGGCAGATGTGGGAGGGTTAATTCTTTGTGACTCTTCGCCAGAGGTCATGTGACTCAGGACGCTCCAATCCCAGGCTCCCCCCTTTACACCATCAAAGCCTTTATCCCAGCCATTGACTCGTTTGGGTTTGAGACTGACTTGAGGACTCACACGCAGGGACAGGCTTTCTCTCTGTCTGTCTTCCACCATTGGCAGGTGAGTGTCTGCAGCCGCGTGGGGCGGCATGTTGGGTTCAAGGCCTGTGCCCCACCAGCCTCGCTGGGTACCACGAGCAAAGGGAATGGATGATTGCAGGCCCTCGGGGGTTGGGAGGAGCCGCTGCTCCCGTCCCGTTTGTATGTTAGCTGTAAATTTACTGCTGCTAGCCAGATGACTGGTCCCAGGCCTCAAGCCAGGAGGATCCGTGCTGCAGCTTCCCCCTGGATGCGGTGGTCTGGATGGGATCCCTTTCACCGCTGCTTAATGGGCACGAATGGGTCCTTCATTAGTGACAAGGAAGCTGCCTCAGTGGCACTCCCAGCCCTTCAACTCGGGGAGCAAGAAACCAGGGCCAGGACCTGGGATCCTGGTTTCTGCAGTGCAGGGCCCTTGAGCCCCCAGGCTCCGCCTCAGCCGTTACCTATTAAAGAACTTGTTTCGATGCCTCTCTGTGAAAGTGCCGGCTGAGCTGTGGGCCTCCGACCGTACTGGCATGGTCGAGATGCCTAAACCTGGGCCTGCTGGGCTGCAAGAGACTAGTCAAGCAAGTCCTCCCTCGGCAGGAGCAGGCAATAGCTCCCTGCTATCGGGCACCTCAGACATTGAACGACTAGGCTGGACTGGAATTCCTTAGAATGAGCCCGGAGCCAGCACCTCCAGTCAAGTGGGAGCTGCCAGCAGGCGGCCGTATCTGCAGCGATGGGTAAATTCCTTTGATGGTTGGCATGCATGTTCCAGAGGTCTGGCCTCCACGCTCGTGAGACGGGTTACACACCTTGTGTTTCCGAAAACGAAACCCTTCCTGGCTTTGACTGGCAACAAATCGACCCGCGTGTACCTTCCTAAAGCTGATTGTGACGCTTTGAACCAATACGCAGCTTAGGGCTTGTCTACACTGGTAATTAACAGCGCTGCAGCTTTCTCGCTCGGGGGTGAAAAAACACTCGCTGAGCGCTGCACGTTTCAGCTGGAAAGCGCCAGTGTAGACAGTGCCCCGGCGCTGGGAGCCGCGCCCCTCGTGGAGGTGGGTTCTTTAGAGCGCTGGCAGCGCTGCCCGTGTAGATTAGCCCTTAGTGCGTTCTGCACACACCTCTTCTCCACTGCCTGGCACCGTGGTAACATGCTCAAACCGAAAGAGGTTGGCCGTAGCCAGGATTAACCCGTCAGGGACTGTTGGTGGCAATGACTGATCAGGCCTGCAGCTGTGTTGCTGCGATACCCAGTTGCACACAGGGTAAACAGGTCTGTGCCAGGGTGCCCTTGTGCCCTAGGCAGTTCGTGCTGCTGTGGCAGACTGTTTCCTAGCCCCACACGGAGAGCGGGCAGACTGGCTGTCCGCGGCAGTGACCGCAGAGTCGCCAGGACTCGGAGTTACTAGGGTTTGCTCTAGTTGAGGGTAGCTCCCAGGATTCTTCAGTGGCTCTTCTCTCCCAGGCTGACTTTCTGGCCTGTGTTTCAGATAGTGCCTGGAGACCCCTTGGACAAGAGTATCGTCATCCGGCCCTTGGAGCCCCAGCCAGCACCTCACCTGGCCAGAGAGTTCATGATCAAGACCAGGCGCAGAAAGGTAAGGCCAGCAGCAGCAGCCTCGCCCACTCTGCGATTCTTCTCCCCTGTCCGCACAGTTCCCAGGGCCCAACGTGCCCCTCGCCCACAGCCGTGCTTTGGACTCCGTATGCTGCCTGACGCACGGAGCCGTCCCCTTGCCCTGGTGCTGGAATGGGCTAGTGCTCTGCCTGCAGCAGGGCTTTGAACGCGCCAGGGTGGGCTACTCGGATCTCTGGGAGCTCTGCTGGCTCTCACCTCTCCAGCTCATGCTGCCACTTCTCCATCCGCAGGGCTTGAGCGAGGACGTGAGCATCAGCAAGTTCTTCGACGACCCTATGTTGCTGGAGCTGGCCAAGCAGGATGTTGTTCTGAACTACCCCATGTGACCGTGCTGCCGCAGAGGCTAACCAGAGACTGCTCCGGTGTCTGCCAGCCCAGCTCTTTCCCCTGCTCTCCTCATCCTGCAAACATCTCCTCCCTCGCAGTCCGGCTGCCCTGGTACTGCATGGGCCGTGCACTTCTGCTAAGGACCCTTACCCGCGAGCTTACAGGCTCTGTGTGTTTGGTGCCTCCTAGGCCAGGAGTCTGCATTCGAGATCGACAGAATATGGACATGGCTGATATCACTCTTGGTCCCCTGCAGACTGTTACTTCCACTGCTGTGTACAAGTGAATTTTATAGCCCCACGAGGCAGTTCCAGGCCCAAAGGGGTTAATCCTCCCCCCCCCCCCCGTGTTCCCCCAGGGAACATGGCGTTAGGGTTACTGGGGACAACCTGCAGTTTCATGCAGGGGTTTCATGCTGGGTTCAGCTGCCTGCAGGTGTCTCTGATAAAGCTGGGAGCTGCCGCCAAGCTCCTGCAGCCAGTGACGTGTGCAGGCTTCCCGGGCGGGGCAGAGCCTCTCCTGGGGTGCCGAGGAAGGGGCATGGCCTGTATCTGGGGGGTTGTTAGTGACCTTGCAGGGAGCGGGTGGCGGGAGTCTGGACCTGCCGCCAGTCTGGATTTTTATTTCTATTTTGTACGAGTTTATTTCTGAGCTTTGTAATGACTGAATAAAACCCCTCTCCCTTGGCATGTCTCTTCCTGGGGGTCTCATTGCCCAGAGGGGAGAGAGGCTTGGCTCAGCGCCCACATGGTGACCCCTGGAACCAGGGAGACAGCACAGAAACAAAGACCCTCTGATGGTTGCTTCTGTACTGTGAGCTGCACCCATCCTCTGGCCCATCTGTCTAAGGGGGAGGCATGTGCTGGGTGCAGCCCCCATGTGGATTCTCTCCAACAAGCAGGATGCACTAGTGTGAATCACCCCGGCTTCCTGCGTGGCAGGGTCACTGTTCCCATCTCTGCAGCCTGGGGGTCGCCAGTCCGCTGGCTTGGTGCTGCCTGAGCCTCTCGGCAGCCCTGTGGCTGTTGGCTCATACGTACTGTGCAGTGCCTGTGCTCTCCTGTTTCCCCTCCAGCATAGCTCTGCAAATCGTAATGTCCCCTTCCCCTTCGGTCACAGATCTCATGCGTCTCCTGTTTCCAGCCAGCCTGCACGCTGCTCACAGGAGGGCACAGTAACTGTCCCATCTCCTGTCAGTCTCTGAATGGCCCATGGTGGACACTGACCTTTTGCCCTCACCCCGAGTGCTGCCCCCTCTAGGTCAGTGTTGGGAGGTGGGCACTGCCCTTGCTCGGGCTGTACCTCCTCTCTGCATAGTCTGGGGCCTTTGCTCTGGGGGCGTCTCTGTTCACCCGCCAGCTTGCTGGGTTTGGTCTCGTGGAGCGAACACTGCGCTGGGCCCTGGGCCCTTTCCAGCTCCATGTGGCTGCGTTTCCCCTGTGTCAGTTCATGGTGGACCCACGACCTCCTGCTGGGCTGCCCTAGCCATGGCCCTTCCAGGTCCCCTCCTCATCCCTGGCTGCAGGAGCCCGCAGGAGCTGAGCACCTGCCTTATTCACTCAGGTGGGTCTGGCTGGCCTGAGCTGAGGCGAGGTGGAAAGTCCTGGGGCTGTCAGGCCCCCGGCAGCAGCTCCGAGCTCCTGTCCCATGGGCATGCACCTGTGCGCTGTGCCAGGCTGTGGGCATGGCCCTTGGCCCTATGCTAGCGGCGGGGAGCAGGGCTACGTAACAGAGCAGGTCTCTGTCTTATGGCTGCCGAGGGCTCCAGGGAGACCAGCTGGGCCTGGCTTCAGTGCACCTTGGTAACAAGCCCGCGGGGGCCCTGAGCCCTGTTCTCTCTCCGTGGAGATCTCGGCCCCTTGGCGTGGCTCTGGCCCAGGACCCTGCCGCTCACCTCTCCCAGCCCTGCGGCAGGCCTTCATTGTCACAGTACCACCCCCAGGCTACAGGCCGGGCAAGGGAGAGGAGGAGGGGTGGTTACCCCGTTGCAGAGCAGGGCCTGGGGCCCGGGCCCCCACTCGGGCACCCTTCCTCTCTTTACCTTAGCACCATTCATCCCTCATGCAGCAGTGTGAGCCCTCGCCCCTGCCCAGCTGCCGTCCCTCCCTGAGCTGGGAATAGAACCCAGGCGTCCTGTGCTGCACTGCCTGCCTTACTGACCAGCTCAAAGTGCTGCCTGCAGCTCCCCTGCGCCAGCTCCAAGTACGTTCCAAGAACTGGGCCGAGCCTCCTTTAACTGTCACTTTATAAACCAGAAAAGCAGGATTTGTTACATACACAACAGCAGCCCCTGGGAGCGCTGGGCTGCAGGGCCTAGGTTAGGCAAAGGGAAGAATACTGTGCTGGGGCCCTAAGATGCTCCATCTCCACCTCTGCAGCTTCCTCGTGTCTATTTCTGGGCTCTGGCTGCAGCCGGTTTCAGCAGGTGGTCTTTGTACATAGTGTAGGTTGCACCTGCAAGAGAGAGTGACATCAGCACCGGCCCTAAAGCGAAAGGGACAACGTCCCACCAGGAACGTGCCGGATCAATAACTTGTCTTTCTAGAGCGTCGTTTGGCCTGGAGATCTCTGGATCACTTCACCCACTCCGGAGGAGCAGGCAGCTCAAACGGGAGGGGAATGGGAAGAGAAGCTTGTGAAGTGCAAACAGCTACCCCTAGGCTGCGGGCGCTTCGCCTTCGCTCAGGTGGCCAGGGCTGGCCTGGCTGCAGGCAGCGCTGCCCGAAACGCTCCGGCTGGGGCTGTGCAGGAGGCAAATCAAATTGCCCAAGTCGCGCCGCAGGGCTCGCAGTGTAAACCAGACTCGGGGCCGGCGAGCTGATGCAGGATCGCCGAGCTGGAGTTGTCGGGGGCAGGGACTAAGCCTCTTGAGAGCTTTTCCCAGCGGCCGTGGCCTCGGCACCGTCTGCGCTGACGCACTCGGCCTGCTGGAAGTTGCTAACTGCGTGCTCCAGAGAGCGGAGCTGCTGCTCGCTGGGGCCCATCAGCCTTCCAGCTGCCTGGCCCCCTGCCCGCTGGCATCTTGGCAGAGAGGGGCTGCGTTGTCACTGGGCGGGGAAGGGGAGGAAAGGGGAGTCCGCTCACAGCCCCAGCCCCATTACCCTCTGGGTGATTCAGGTGCACTAGGTGATATTCAACAGCAGCCCTGGGTGGGGACACAGCGTCTCCCCTTGTACTCGAGGGCAGGGACCTTGGACTTCATGGCCAAGTCTGTGAGACACACAAAAATCCCTTTGATCCGGCACCAATTTCAAATAAACCCCTTTGATGGAGTGACCCCCCCACCCCTTCCTCTGCGTGACTCAGGCCGCGGCCCCAGGAGGAGGTGGCCGATGCCCACGCACCATCCAGCAGCTGCAGAATCCTCCACCCTGGTGGGATTTTCGTCGCCTCGCAGAGTGCAGCCCCCGGCAGTGCTCCCAGCTTCCCTAAGCCACTGCCCATGTGCATCTTGGCCCCAGCCACCCCCAGCCCTCACTTACCCAGCGTGATGGCGCCAACCACGCAGGCTTGGGCAGCCACGCGCGTGTGGATCAGGTGCACAGACATCTTCATCTTTCCTCTGGCCTTCAGTCTGTAGAGGCCATAAGTGGCCACCATGGCAAAGCCCGCGATGCCTGTGGGAGCGAGAGCGCGTGGCAGCTGGTCACTGGGAGGCTCCCCTGGGCACACCGCAGGCCTGGAGGAGACGGATGCTGCAGCGTGAGCTGCTGGCCAAGGGCCTCCCTGCTAGTTTTGCTTTGTTTTACTCTTCCTGGCTTCTGGGCTACCCCGCTCCCGTCAGCAGCCCCCACCCGTAGCCCCATCAGTGCTGCGCTCCCACCTGCAGGGGCCGGTCAGCAGACGGGCCGCTCGTTACGAGCTCTTCCCCTCCCTGGGGCTCTGAGGACGGGTCCGTTCACACGGCAGCCAGCGTTTGTGGGAAGCCGGGAGCTGCCCTGGCTCAGCTGGGGAAGGGTTGTTCACGTCTCTCTTGTGGCCACGCAGCTCGGGGGGTAGCTGCAGGGCCAGGCAGGGCAGGTGCTATATAAGCTCCCCTGGTTCAGATGTGACCTGCCACAGCTCTGCTATTCCGGTCCTGCCTCCCGCCTCCAGGAAGCAGCTCCTGAGGCGTCCCCTCGCTGGGTCCCAGGGCACGCTGCCCTCCCAGCCGCACCCTTTCACCCCCACTCACCAACAGGCACGAACGGGGCCGCACCCGCCTTCTGCAGGAGCTTGGTGGAGACGGTGCCTTCGCGCTCGGGGACCCACTGGCTTTCGTCCATAACCATCCTGCCCCTGCAGCCAAACAGGCCCCATGAGCCACCTTTCCAACCCCAGCAGCCAATGACTCCCCTCCTCACAGAGCTGTACCCCGGGGGCTGCCTGGTGCCCCCAGCCAGGGCTCTGCATAACTTCCTCGCGCCTCCTCCCCACAGAGCTGCAAGTGTCTTACCACAGGAACCACCCACGCCCCCCTCCTACTCCCCACTTCACAGCTGGGGCCCGGAGAGGGGCGGGTGTCTCGGCCATGGTCACAGAGTGAGTTGGTGGCAGGGCCAGGGGTAGAACCCAGGAACCCTGCCTCCCTGGGGCCCGGTCAGGGGCTGGCCAGCTAAGGCATGTCTATGGCTGGGCCACTGTTGGCCACTTGGTCCTATTGCCGGGGGCTGGGGGGAGGGAGGTTCCCAGAATAGAACCCACTCGGTCTGTGCCGTGTCCTGCTGCCCCCAGCAATGGGCTCGTCCCGCGGCTGCAGCAAGCGCCCGCTCCCGTGCCTCAGCCCTGCATCGCTGGGCCGCGCGTTCGCTCTGCTGGGCTTGGGGCTGAGTTCCCAGCGGCGCTGGCGGGTGAGCCTGGGCCTGCAGTGCAGGGGACGCGGCATTCGCACCAGCCAGCCCACGGCCAGGCTGTACCTGGGGCCTGTTCGGGGCCAGCACCAAACCAGACCCTGCGCCAGCGGGACAATTCCCAGATGACCTGGAGGCTGGTCATGAGCCGCAGTCCAGGGTTAAGCGGTCGCTAGTCAGTGACGGGACTGTGAGCGTGACACCGCGAAGACCCTTGTTTGTCCTCGGGATCCTAAAGCAGGGCAGGCCGAGCGGACGGTGGGAGCGAGCATCGGGGTCCCCAGGGGTGCAGTAAAATACCCGTAGCTGGGGGGGTCCTGACTTCCCTCTGCGCAGGAGCCGCCCTCCCCTGGTCTGTGCCCGGGTGTGCAGGGGACGCGGCTGGAGCAGATTTCCTGCTGCTAATGCCCGGCAGGTCCGCAGCCGTGATCTGCCCCAGGGCCGCTGGGCGCCAGTGCGGCATGGCCAAGCTTCCCAGGGATGGATATCTCCAAACCCCTCAAGGATCCCTGGGCTACTTCCTAGTGCCATCAGCTCTGCCAAGCTGCCGAGAAAGCTGCAGCCCCCCCCCCCCCCCCCCCCCAGCAGAGCCGAGCGAAGCGCCGTGACCTGAGACACTGAACCTCCCTCCTTGCACAGGCAGCCAGGGCGCCCCGAGCGTCTGACAAGGCTGCTGGCTCGGAGGGCACTGCCCAGCACTCACCGGGCCCAGAGCCGTGTGCCAGGGGACCTGGGTGTGGCCTGCTGGCACTTACCTGCTCTCAGTGCTGCTGGGCTAGGTCTGGAGGCGGCCCGGGCAGGACCTCCTCTCCCCGCCGCACCAGGGACATTTCCCAGCCTTGCACTTTAGGGTTACAGCAAAGTCACTGGCCCGGGAGGGGGAGAGAGCGGAGAGGGGGCTGGTAATTTGGCACCAGTTCCAGGGACCTTAACCCTTTGTCTGCCAGACCCCAGCTCCCCTCCCGCACGGAAAGGTCTCCTGTGAAATCAAGACCCCACCCCCTGGCTGAACTCCCAGGCCCCCGGGTTTGCCCAGGATTCCCTGAGCCATGAGAAACAGGAAGGAAAAGTCCCAGCTCCACCAGTACCTCAGGGTGTCCACCAACCTCCCATCCGTCCCTGTCTCCCAGCCACTCCCGCACTCCAAGCTCATAGCAGACTCCCCACCCCAGGGCGGGTTCGGCCTTCCTCCCACTCCCAATCCTTTGAGCTCCCTGCCCTACCTTTACTGCCAGCCCCCTTTAACCATGGGGCTCCCATCCCTTGGGCCCTCCCTTACACAGCCCCAAGCCTCTGCCGCCCGCCCCCCAGGGGTAGGCAGTGACACCCGGCTGTGCCTGGCCCCTCATGCCCGAGTGATGGGGGAGATGATGGGACTAGAAGGTGCTCTGGTGGCAGGTGGCGCTGGGCAGTGGCAGGAATTACACAGCCCCCTTTGCTAACGTTAATACGGAGGGAAGAGCCCAGTCTCCCCCCCCCCCACACACACACACACAAGGAAGGACGGGTTGTCTGCTTAGGAGAGACAGCAGGGCCTGGGAGTCAGGACTCCTGGGTTCTGCACCCAGGTCTGGCACTGATTCATTGGGCAAGTCATTTCCTCTCCTGGCCTCAGTGTGCACATGTGTAAACCGAGGACACTAATATCTGCCGACATCGGGGGCTGTGCGGCCAAGTGAACAGACATTGGTAAAGTGCTTGGAGATCCTCTCGTGGGCGGTGCCACCGACATGCCCGTGGCGTTGTTCGATGTTGCCCACTGGCCATGTCCCAGTGAGCCTGGAGAAGAGGCTTCAGCACCGGTGCTTTGTGACAATCAGTGATGTCTGGCTGGGAAGCAGGGCCCCTGAATCTTCATGTTTTCTGCTGGATTTAGACCTCTAGAGAACATCACCCTGGAGTGTTGCCTGCATGCTGCTCCCACACAGCCATTCTGCAGCAAATGGTGTATGAGCTCTGTGTGAAATCCATGGCAGAGACTTTCCAGGGCTTCTCTTCCAGGTTAGCAGGGGCTTTAGCCACAAGAGCATCTTCTCTTTCCAAGGGCTTTATAGATTTGGCATAGACCTTTCATCCCCCATGTGGAGCTGATAAATGGAAGGCTGCTGTAGAGAGTGGTCCATGCCTGGTCTGTCCAGCTGCATCATTAATGTGGAGAATAGCTGTCTTGGATGATCATGAAGTGTAAGACAATCTCTGATAAACCAGGTCTCAAGCCGTTAATTCAAAGCAAAAACAGATATATATAAAACAAAACAATAGATACCAAATGGAAAAAGGGGGCAGTTGATAGCAATGAATATAAATTAGAAGCTAGGACTTATAGAAAATTGATAAGGGAAGCAAAAGGACATAAGGTGGCATCTATGGCCAGCACAGTTAAGGACAATAAGAAGAGGTTTCTTTAAGTATATTAGGAATAAAAGGAATCCTAGCAATGGTATTGGTCCATTACTAAATGGAAATGGTAGAACTGCAGACAAAGCAGAAGTGTTCAATAAATATTCCTCTTCTGTATTTGGGAAAAAGCCAGATGATGTAGATATATCATAAGATGATGAAGAAATACTTTCCATTCCAACACTAACTCAGGAGGATGTTAAACAGCAGCTATTAAAGTTGGAGATTTTTAAATCAGTAGGTTCAGAGAACTTGCAACCAAGAGTTTAAAAAGAGCTGGCTGAGGAGCTCTCTGGAATGTTAAAGTTGATTTTTCCAGAACTTTTGGAGTACGAAGGAAGTTCCAGAGAACTGGAAGAAAGCTCATGGTGTGCCAATATTTAAGAAGGGAAATGGGACAATGGGGGTAGTTCCCGGCCTGTCAGCCTGAAATCAATCCCGGCAAAATAATGGAACAGCTGATCCACTCGTCAGTTAATAAAGAATTAAAGGAGGGTAACATAATATCAATCAACATGGGTTTGTGGAAAATAGATCATGACAAAGTAACGGTATCTCTTTTTGCTGAGATTCCAAGTTTGGTTGGCAAAGGTAAAATATAATTAGACTTCTGCAAGGCATTTGAGTCAATACTGCACAATATTTGGATTAAAAAACTAGACTATAAAATGGACCTGGCCCACATGACATGGATTACAAGCTGGCTAAATGTAACTGTAAACAGGGAATCGTCATGGAGCAGGTGTGTTTCCAGTGGAGTCCTGCAGGAGCGGCTCTTGGCCCTTCGCTCTTTCACAGTTTGATTAATGACCTAGACCCAAACCAGAAATCATCCCCGGGAAAGCCTGCAGATGACACACAGCTTGGGGGAGGGGGAGGGGGAAGGGGACGGGAAGGGGGAGTGGGGAGGAAGCCAGGTCCCTGGATCGCTTCAGAAACTGGGCAAAGCAAAGGCTGTACCAACTCCTAGGGTTTGTGGGTTAGGAGCAGCCCTTTGAGCCCCGTTCTGAAGCCGCAGACAAGCTCTTTGGGGCACGGGGTCTCGGAGGAGGCCCCAGGCCTGAGCGTGGCTCCTCAGGGCCCAGTCCATCCGGTACAATGTGACGATCGCCGTCTGGGCCAAGACACAAGGGATTGCACTGGGGCCGTCCAGGGCTCAACACCTGAGTCTCTCCAGCTGGTGCTCCCAAGGCCAGGGCAGGGCATCACTAACCTCCGCTGCAGCAGATGGTGACACGCGCTGACCAGTGGGCTGAACAGTCCCCGGTCTGCCGGGACATGCCTGGCAAGCGTTCAGCGTCCCACACAAAGGGGGTCCCAGCACTTCCCAGGGGAGAGGATTCTGTCCCAATGCATCTTGGAGCCAGGCAGCTTTCCCTGCTCCTCTGCCCCATTTCCCCCTCTCTTAATCTAGTTCTGTCCCCAGGCAGTGCTGAGTTAATTCCCCCCAGTGGAACCCCCGCTAGCCCGGCTACATCGCCCCCCGTGCAGCTCCAACAGGCCCCTGCGAGAGGCAGGCAGCATCTGCTTGCCCACGGTGGAGGGCGAGGGTGTGAGAAACGTGCGAGGGGATAAACTGGGACGCACTGGGGCGAGCCCCTGCATTGGCTTAGCAGCAGAGCGCCCACCTGGGACACTGGCACCCCGGCTGCTGCTTCCCAGTAATAAACCAGCTGGGAGGTGGGGGAGGGCAGCCCCAGCTGGGGCCCACAGCCCCTGACCCCTGCAGTGCAGCACCAAGGACCCAGTTCTGCATGCAGACAAAGGTGGTGAACTTGTGAGCGCGTGTTCCTCAGGGTGCCGAGTCCAGCGCCCCATTAGGTTTGCAATGTGCTCCTGGCTTCTGGAGCATGTGGCCATGTCACAGAGTCCCCGGGCGACGCTCTGGAACTGCTCCCCACGAAGCCAGGCAGGACTCTGCTGAAGTCTCCTCTCTGGGAGCAGACTGTCTCCAGGCAAGAAGCTCACACGGCTTCACCTTCCTGGGTCTGACCTCGGAGCATTCAGCATCCTCTGCTCCTCCGTGCGCTTCCCACAGCGAGTCCACCCAGGCGGAGTCCTGGGGAAGCCAGAGGGTCCTGCACCCCCACTTCACAGTCAGACATGACTCTTAGCCAGACAGTAAAACAGAGGTTTATTAGATGACAGGAACATGGTCTAAAACAGAGCTTGTAGGTACAGAGAACAGGACCCCTCAGCTGGGTCCATTTTGGGGGGCAGTGAGCCAGACACACATGTCTGCACTCACTCCACGTCCCCAGCCAGCCCCAAACTGAAACTCTCCAGCCCCTCCTCCTCTGAGCTTTGTCCCTTTCCCGGGCCAGGAGGTCACCTGATTCCTTTGTTCTTCAACACCGTTAGGTATCACCTTGCACGGGGGGGGGAAGGGGGAGGGCCCCGGCCATTAGTTGCCAGGAGACAGAGTGTCGGCCATTTATGTGCACTGGCCCTTTGCTCTGCAACAATTACACCCCCTTATCCCACCAGCTAGTGACTTAAGAAATGCATAGGGGAAACTGAGGCACCCCGACAGTATTCAGAGGAAACATTAAGAACAGTCCCACTTCGTCACAGGCCATCTTGCCAGAGTGACGGGGAGCAACTGGGCAGAGGCTCTGTTCTATGCTGCTCTAACTCTCCCACAGTTCCTTAGGAATTCTCCAGTGTAGGCGAGAGGTGTCCTGAGGAGCTCAGAGAGCCCTGCCAGTGGCAGTGTCCTGTCCCCATTCTAACGGGGGAAACAGAGGCACGGAGCGGGGAAATGACTTGTTCAAGGTCACCCAGCAGGCTTGAACCAGGAATAAACCCCAGGTCCCTGAGTCCCAGATCTGTGCTCCACGCACTGGGCTATACTGCTTCTCGAGACCTGTCACCGTGGTATCTGGCCCACTGATTTCAGCCAGCAAAGTCAGTTGAGTTACTCTGGCCGGACAGGGAGTGAGAAGTGAGGCTCTGTGAGCAAGCCGCTGAGCTGGGGCCAGCTGGGAGGGAGGGTCCGGCCGTTCCCGTTGCTGCTGTTCCCACCAGGCTGGGGACGGGATTGTTTCTCATGAGGGATGTTTACAGAGGGACCTGGGTCAGGGCCTGGTGGCCCAGTTGCAGCCACCAACGTCCTGTTCCCTCCCTCGCTGCGGGGAGCTCGAGTGGAAAACACTGACCCCTCCTTAGATCAAAGGGCTGGAGCCGGGCCCCAGCCCCTGTGAATTCCAGGGGCGAAAGGGAGGGAGATAAACAGCCCTTTCCCAAGCCGGCTGTGGGAGCTCAGCGGGGTCAGGAGCAAGGGCGGCACGGCCCTGCTGCTTCCTCTCACTGGAGCCCAGAGCCGCTTCCAGCCACGCCGCCACTTTGGCTCTGTCAGACTCTCTCTGAGCAGGGCTGGGGGCAGGAACCCTGCAGCTGCACCTGGCAACGCCCCCATACCCCCCCATGCACACGCGTCCGCTGTCACACTCTTTTCCTGGCACCAACACCCAGCTGTTTCCCTCGTGCGGAGAGCTCCTGGGCGGGGGGACGGACCAGGCCCATGTGCCCCCTGGCTGTGCATGGCTGGAAGCCCAGGCGGCGGGTGGACCACACGCGGTCCCAGGCTGGCTGATCAGCCACACTAGCTGTCCCCATTGAAACAACAACCCCCACTCTGGGACCCGCAGCCAGAGCGGGTGAGCTCTGGAGACCACCCGGCAGGGAAAGGGACGTGTAAAATGGGAGCGAAGCTCACCCGGCTGCTGTGGGCTCCGGTGCCGCAGGAAAGTAGCCAGGTCAGGGCCTGGCACTCTCCAGCTGGAGCAGCACCGCTCTGGCCGCGTGGCGTGGGGGCTGCGTGACCAGGGCAGTGGGGGGCTCTCTAAGCAGGACCCTGGCCTGGGATGGTTCGGAGCTATTCCCCACACCCTTCTGGCAGCTGACCCGCCTGGGGAATGCTGGGCTGGCACTCCAAAGCGAGCGGTTCCCCTCCCATCTGAGCCCCTGCTCCTTCCCAGCAAGGGAGGGTCCGCAGGGCTTGCCCAGGCAGGGTCTTTGTTGAGGCGTGGGCAAGAGACTATTTGGGCCAGCGTGGGGAGAGGCAGCTCGGGAGCTTGTAATGGTTCACTTCATTAAGCTAATTGGCTTTTCGTGCATCCAGGACCACACATGGTTTTGCTGGGGGGGCCTGTCGTTTCCTCTGGAGCATGGCAAAGCCGTCTGGTGAGTGCCGTGTCCTTTGTCTAACAGCTGGCCGTGCTCTGGGAAAGCAGCAGGAAGGAACTGGCGCTTTTGTTTGCAGGCTCAGCTGGGGCTCTGGTTGGCCGGGATGGTTCTGACAGAGGCTGAGTGGCTTTTGCTTGCACGCTGCGCAGACCTTGCAGTGCAATTGGGGGGCGGCTTGCAGCGGGGTTAACGAGCGCATTCCTTCAGGGTGCCAGTGCAGGGCACGGCGGTGCTTCCCAGCCCTCCCTGAGACGCCGGCTGGAGTGCAACATTTAATGGGATCGACTGAGAAGTATTATCCTTGTTTACCTGGAGCAGCGAGAGGCCCTGCCCCAGTTCAGGGCCCGTCTGAGCTGGGTGCAGCACGGACACAGAGCGAGAATAGTCCCAGCCCGCCAAGCTCCACGAGCTGGGAGAACGGGAGCATCTTTCTCCTCAGATGGGAAACCAAGGCTCTCATTGACTTGCCCACGGTCACACAGGCTGTGGCAGAGCAGGGAACTGAGCCCAGCTATCCCAAGTCCCAGGCTAGAGCTCTGACCACTGGGCCAGCCTCCCTCCAGTTGTAACCTTTGCTTTGTACAGCCCCGGCTTCATCCCACTTCCCGAATGGAGCGCCTGGCCGCTCTGCCCAGTCTCTGCCCCGCATGTGTCTCTGGGGGTGCTAGCCAGGTGGGGGCCCCTTGCATTTATTCCACTAACCCTCATCCTGGGACGCTGTCTCCCTCCCTGCTCCCGGAGCAGCTTCAAACACCATCCCTGCCTGCTCCCCACAGGGTGGAATTTGCTTCCTCCCCACCCCCACACCACTCCCCAGCCCAGCTGGACAAGGTGCAATCCTGGGCCAGGAAACGCTAGCTTGGCTAAAATGCAGTGTCTGGAAGTAGACTGAAGGGAGCGCCATATACCGACGGGAGGGGAGTTTCCTCCCCTCACCCCCCCACTGCAGCACCTGCCTCCAGTGTGGCCACTTACTTGGGCCTCGGAAGCTGACTGGCCCCTTTAGAAGAGTCTCCATTTGGGGACCCAGAATGGGAAATCTCAGCCTTGGCTCCTGTGTGCACTGAGTCGGAGAAACTCCTCTGGCGGGGCAGCGCCTCCCACAGGGGCTGCCGGCTTTGGAAAGCGCTTGGGAGACCCTCCCATCAATGGGCTGGAGAAGGGCAAAAACAGGTTGGGACGAGGCACTGGAGCGTCTCATCTGCTGGGCCTGGATGGAGTCTGCCGAGATGCTCTGTGCAGGGGAGCCGGAACCGGGAGGCCCAGTGGGGCCATGGCCTCCTCTCTCAGAACAAGTGTCCAGGTGCTGGATTCTGGTGACAGCCGGGTGTATCTGCTGGGGACAGTTGGCGTTGGCTGTCAAAGACTGGAGTCGGGGAGGTTGGTGCACTGGGGAGATATAACAACAGCAATACAACTTGTCTTGGGCTTGCGGATCTCAAAGCATTTCACATATTTAGAATGAAATAAACCTCACAGCCCCCCGGGGGGACAAGAGCAATATGGTGATTAACATTTTACAGATGGAGAAACTGAGGCATGGAGCAGGGCAGAGCATCAGGGACAGAGCCACCCCATCTCTTAACTCACAGGCCTGTGCTTTGCCCTTATTCCAGGCAGGAGGGGCCGAGTGAAGAGCTTGGCACCGTTAGCATTGAGACTGCCATTTTCAAAGGGCTGACGGAAGCTAGCCATGGGAGTTGGTGCCTGAGCCCGAAGGTATTTAGGTGCCTGACTCCCACTGGGGCTCTGCGCCTGACTCCCTGAGGCCCAGGGAGTTTTGTCTGGTCTGAGGGAGTGAATGGTTCTGTGACCAAACCCAGGGCCCCTCTGACAATGCAGGTCCCTGTGGTGCCCACCCCGTTCCTCGCTGAGGCTGGGATGGCTCTGGAAGGTCACACCTGGTCCCGGTTTCCAGAGAGGCTGTGAGATTCCCCCAGTGCTGTGCCCGCAATGCAAAGCAAAGCAATGCAAAGGGAGGAGCGAGGCTTCGGAAGTTAACTGGGTGTCAGGAAGCCTTAATATTAGCTGCCAAGTCTGGTTAGGATGCGGCATCGCAGGGATGGGGAAGGAGAGCGGAGGTCAAACCCTAGGACGCAGAGCCATTGTTAGACTCAAAGAAACCCAAACTGGTGACATGTCACTAACAAGGTCCAACGAGCATTTGTGTCATGCGGCCCGCGGGCTGCATTCATTACTGCTAATAAACCACCCTCGGAGCGGGGAGACGCTCTGAACAAAAAGAGGAGGTGCCGAGGAAACTTGAAAGCCCTCCAGCTTCCCCAAAGTGAGCCCGACAAGGCGCTAATGAGGGGACTGGGACACTGAAGTTAACAGGAGCAGAGTGCTAGGGCTTTGTATTCCTCCTCCCAAAGCGGAGCGTGAATTCACCTTGAACAGAGCCTCTGTCCTTGGCGCTAGCTAGTGCTGGTGGATTTGTGCGAGATTCTTTGCTAATACCTGCTTGGATCCTGACCCACAGCCGTGCCCCTGGGAACCCGGTCTTACAAACGTCCGAAGGGGGAATGTCCGTTCATTGTTCTGACACCCTTTGAGTGGAGACAGCGGGATTTGGGGGGTAAAGAAGAATGGTCATTGGTGGCTATTCTCCTGCTTAAAAAAGTTCCATCCACCCAATCAGAAAGCAGACGTGATACCAAGTGACAAATGACACACCGCAAACAGCCCAGGGTCCAACCGAACAGCTCCAGGGCTGGGAGCAGCTTGACACCGGCCAGCAAATAGCTACAAAGAAGGGAGCTGTCTGCAGAGCTCAGGGTGGATTTGTCAGCAGAAAGAAAAAGGCCACTGCGAGCACTAGTGCAGACCGGCTTGCGGCCCAAGCCGGCTCCACAACCAGGGGGACTGATCAGAGTTTGTCCAAGTGGAGGTTGGAAAATCGAGAACCCCCGTCACCCAACCAGCCTTCTCTCTTGTGCGTGTGAGAACTTGCTGAGGATTGCTCGGTTGGGCTGCGCACTCACCACGCTGTAGTCACAGAATTTAAGGCCGGATGGATCCATTAGATCACCTGGTCGGAACTCTGGTAAATCACAATTCAGAGTTTCCCCCATTACCCCAGTACTGAGTCCAATAGCTTGTTTGGCCAAAGCATCTTCCCTAAAGCCTCCAGCCTGGCTCTGAAGACTCCCTTGGTGTTTGGCCCAGCAGTTAATCACCCTCCCCTCCCTGTTAATGGTGCCATCCCCAGTGTTTGACTTGGGGCTCTGCCTGTCTATTCACCTCGAATATGAGGGGGATCATTGTTTTCTCAAGGTCACCCAAGTGAGTCAGTGCAGAGCCCAGCACTCCTGACTTGCACTCCTACCGGCTGGTCTCAGCTCTTCCCAGGGCAGGCAGAATGCTTTGGGGCCTAGGATCTCGGCTGCTACAGCCCCACACTCGGCCCATCTGTGTTATCCCAGGGCAGGAGTAGGGTTGTCAGGTGTCCGGTTTTCGACTGGAACACCCGGTCGAAAAGTGACCCGGGTGGCTCCAGTCAGCACCACCGACCAGGCCATTAAAGGTCCAGTCGGCAGTGCTGCAGGGCTAAGGCAGGCTAATGCTGTGCCCCAGAAGCGGCCAGCGGGTCCTGCTCCTAGATGGAAGCAGGGGGGGCGGAGCCTGTGGGCAAGAGCAGTACGCAGAGCCTCCTGCTCCCCCCCCGCCTAAGAGCCGGGCCTGCCAGCCGTTTCCAGGGCGCAGCGCAGTGACAGGACAGGTAGGGACTAGCCTGCCTTAGCCCTGCAGCACTGCTGACCAGGAGCCGCCCGAGGTAAGCCCGCATCCCAACCCTGAGCCCCAATCCCCTGCCCCACACTGTGCCCCCTCCAAATCCGGAGCTACCTCCTGCACCCCAAACCCATTATTCCTGGCCCCACACCAGAGCCCACACCCCCAGCCCAGAGCCCGTACCCCCTCCTGCACCCCAACCCCCTGCCTAAACCTGCATTCTGAATCCCTCGGCCCCACCCCCCAGCCTGGAGCCCCCTTCTTCACCCCAAACCCCTCATCCCTAGCCCCACCCCAGGGCCCACACCCCCAGCCGGAGCCCTCACCCTCTCCATACCCCAACTCCCTGCCCCAGCCCAGAGCCCCACTCTGAACCCCTCATTTCTGGCCCCACCCTGGAGCCCGTACCCACAAGTAGAGCCCTCACCCCCTCCCGCACCCCAACCCCCTGCCCCAGCCCAGTGAAAGTGAGTGAGGGTGGGGGAGAGTGAGCCACCGAGGGAGGGGGAATGTAGTGAGCGGGGGCGGGGCCTCGGGGGAAGGGGCGGGGCCTCAGGGAAGGGGTGGGGCTAGGGTGTTCGGTTTTGTGCGATTAGAAAGTTCCTAGGCAGCAGTAGGGCAAATGGTGCTGGGCCAAGGACAAAATGTGCCTGGCACCCAGATTCCCGTCACAGTGTGAGGGCCGTACCACTGCGTACCCTAGGGAACAAACCCCGCGGGGCCTCGGCTCATCCCGTTGGGGGTGTGAGGTGGGGCGGGGTTTGAAGGAAGGCAGGGCAGGCACTTGGCCAGCATTCATCGGGATGCTGTGGTGAGGGCCCAGAGTAACGTGGACGCAGCTATGAGGTGGATGGAGACAAAGGGAGAGGATGGGCCAAAACCGTGGCTGAAGCCTACGGTGGGAGGGGGAACATTTTACCCCAGTCCGGTTCCAGGGCAGAGCTGTGGCACAGGGCCACATGGCCCAGCAGCTGCAAGGATGGTCTCCTGGCTAAGACTGGGCTAGACTTGGGTTCTGTTCCCCCGTCCTGTGTGACTGTGGGCAGGTTCCTCTGTGACCCACCTGCCCAATGGGGATGGTACCGACTACGCAGGGCATCAGGGCTTCCAAGGGCGGTGGAGATTCCTGGATGGAGGGTGCAGCATTGTGACCGTGATACTGCACTGGCTGGGTCAGTGCGTGGCACACCCACGGCCGGTCCCTACAGGTGTGGCTCTCCCTGGAGGGGAAGGGAAGGGCCCCCGGCCCAGGCCGTGCCCTGAGAGGAAGCAGGGGGGAAGGTGCTTCCTGCCCAGAGACAGGGACAGTGTTTTGGTGTCAGCCCCGTGCGGCGAGCTGGCTCGGTCCCTCTGCCAGGAACAAACGCAGGTTCTGCTGTTCCTGTGTCATCACGCAAGGGACTCTGCCCACATCGGCCAGCCCACCAGGAGCTGTGAGGTTGCCCACGCTATGGGTGTGAGGAAGCCGGGAGGCCGTCCCAGGAACCTCAGAGCCTTGACCTTCCAGCCCGGGCTGAAGGGAGGAGAATTAGGGCTTCCAGAGTCCAGGGAGAGAGGCTCTTGGCCAGGCGGTGGGAGCCTAGCACCCTGTGCCGCCTTCAGCTCCACAAAGGTGCACCTGCCAGGGCCCAACGTGATGTCCCTTCCCGTCAGAGACAGCGCTGGGGGTATGGCCGGAGCCTGACACTGCTGCGGGGAAGGGGTGCAGGGGGCCCTGCTCACCCACAGAGACAAGAGCTGTCCTTTAGGGGCTGAGGGTGCCAGCCTTTGATCAGAGCTTCCTTGTGACCTCCACGGAAACCTTCCTCTGGAAATCAGCAAGGCCCTGGCATCTCTATCTTGGCTCTGCCGCCCCATGTTTCCACTCAGCACTTGCACAAGACCCTGTGGCTACAACTTCGGAGCCTCTGTCAGTGTCTCACTTTCAGCCAGTGACACAGAAAAGCAAGAGACCTGAGCTGGGATCAGCAGCTGAGCAGGAGTGGGGCCTGTGGAGAGCAGGTGGCATCCTGGGGATTTTCTCTCTGGCCTGTGGGCAAGGGGCATCACCTGCAAGAGGAAAGAAGAATCAGGAGAGGCCAGGGCCCTCACATGTCTCTCCCTTGCCTCCCTGCACTCAGATCTGCAGCAGCTAACCGCTGGAGCCTTGTGAGCATGGCAGGGACGCACCTCGCGGGGGAGCGTGTGTGACAGGGAGCTTTGCCTTGGTTTAGAATCCGCCTCCCAGCAATGCAGAGCAGGACAAGAGAAGACACAGAGGCAAAAACATATGCAATGGAGACACCAGTGAGTCCTGACATGACGCCGCTGTCTGAGGAAGCAGAGCTGTGGGCCCTGAATTCTGGGCACAGACACACGCAGATGAGGAGCGCTGCCCATGTCCCTTCGCCAAACCTGCCCCCCCCCCCCCGATTGAATTGATTTCCTTTGGCTTTTGTTCTATTTAACACTTGGCTCTCCAGGCCATGCTGTCAGCGGGGCGTGTTCATGGCTGACCTGCGTCTGCAGCCTGGCTGGAGCAATGGAAGCAGAGCTGGGGGCAGCCTGGAGCTGGCAGCGCTGTGCTATATATAGACAGCTTGGAAATCACAGCCGAGGAAGTAAAAAAAGACAGGGCTGCTTGTGTGTGTCATGGCGGCCGGCCCCGCGCTTTGCCCAGCCGCTAGGGCTCCGAAGGGGCCTTCCTCCTCACATACCCTCACCAGCCTCACTCACTGGACGGGGAGACTCAGATAAACCGGGCTGGGCTAGGGTTGGATAGGGGTAGGGTTCCGGGGGGGCCTGTCAGGGGGCGGGGGTGTGGATAGGGGGCGAGGCAGTCCGGGGACAGGGAACAGGGGGGGTAAATAGTCCCAGTCTGGAGAATTGGGGGCAATGTGATCTACTGGTTACAGCCGGGCCTGGGGCTCCGGATTCGTGAGTTCTATTGCTGGGGAATAGGGAATGGTCTAATCTAGTGGTTACCGGTCTCAGGGTACCTCGGTTCTGTTGCTGGTTCTGGGAAGTATGGGGGAAACGTGGTCTATTACTTAGATCAGGGAACACATGTTAGCATAAATGGTCCTGTTCTACAGTTGGGGAAAAGCCAGATGACACGGTCACATCACATGGTGATGATGAAAAACTTTCCATTCCAGCAGTAATTCAGGAGGATGTTAAACAGCAGCTATTAAAGTGAGACATTTTTAAATCAGCAGGTTTGGAGAACTTGCAACCAAGAATTTTAAAAGAGCTGGCTTAGGAGTTTTCTGAACCATCAATGTTGATTTTCGATAAGTCTTGGAACCCGGGGACGTTCTAGAGGACTGGAAGAAAGCTAACGTGCCAATAAAGATAAATGGGACAACCCAGGTAATTACAGGCCTGTCAGCCTGACCTTGACCCCCAGCAAAATAATAGAAGGCTCATCCAGTCCTTGATTAATAACAAATTAAACAAGGGTAATCTATTAATGCCCACCAACGTGAGTTTATGGGGAAGAGCTCCTGTCAAACTAACTTGATATCTTTTGGTGATCTTACAAGTTGGGTAGATAAAGGTAATAGAGCTGATGTAATAGACTTGAACTTCTGTTAGGCGTTTGACTTGGTACTGCACAACATCCTAAGAAACTAGAAGGATACAAAATCAACATGGCACCATTACATGGATTAAAAACTGGCCAACTAATAGGTCTCACACTGTAATTGTAAACAGTAAATTATCACTGAACGGGTGTGTTTCTAGTGGGGGCCCTCAGAGATCGGTTCAAGCAGAGGTCCGGGGCCCCTGGGGGCCCATGAGCAGGTTACAGGGGCTCCCCCAAGCACAGCCAGCATTAGACCCACTGGGGCTCGGGGCAGCAAGCCGAAGCTCCGCAGCAAGGGGCCGATGCCTGTGGCTCGGAGCTCTGCCACCCAGAGCTGAAGCCAAAAAGCTGGAGCAACTTAGCTTTGCAGGGGGTCCTCTGGCATGGGGCCCCAGGCAACTGCCCTGTTTGCTACCCCCAGCACCATCCCTGACTTGTACATGCAGAAAACCAGCTGTGGCACAGGTGGGCCATGGAATTTTTATAGCTTTGGGGGGGGCCTCAGGAAGAAAAAGGTGGAGAACCCCTGCCCCACGCTATTTCACATTTTTATCAATGACCCAAAAAAATATAAAATCATCGCTGAGAAAATATGTAGATGACACAAAATTGGGGGAGTGGTAAATAATGAAGAGGCCAGGTCACTGATACAGAGAGAGCTGGATTGCTTGGTAGGCTGGGAAAAGCAAACACTTTGCAGTTTAGAGTGCCCAAATGTAAATGTATCCCTCTAGGAACAAGGACTGTCGGCCGTACGTATAGGGTGGGGGACTCGATCCTGCGAAGCAGGGACTCTGAACAAGGTTTGGGGTTGTGGTGGCTAATCACAGAATATCAGGGTTGGAAGGGACCTCAGGAGGTATCTAGTCCAACCCCCTGCTCAGAGCAGGATCAATCCCCAACTAATCATCTGAACATGAGCTCCCAATGTGACGCTGTGGCCAAAAGGGCTAATGCCATCCTGGGAAACAGGAACAAGGGAATCGAGTAGGAGCAGAGAGGTTATTTTATCTCTGTATCTGGCACTGGTGTGACCACTGCTGGAATCCCGTGTCCAGTTCTGGTGAAGGATGTTGATAAATTGGGGAGGGGTCAGTGAAGAGCCACAAGAACGATGAAAGGATGTGAACAAATGCTTGTCATGCTATAGACTCAAGGAGCTCGGCTGGTTAGCTTAACAAGGGGAGGGCTAAGGGGCGACCAGATCACAGTCTGTACGTACCTGTGTGGGGAACGGAGCTGTGGCAAGGGGCTCTTCTGTCCAGCAGACAAGGGGATAACACGAGCCAACGGCTGGAAGTTGAAGCCAGACAAACCCAGACTAGAAATAAGGCACGTTTTTAACAGGGAGGATCATTAACTATTAGAATGACGTCCCCAGAGCTTCTCCAGTGTTAAATCAAGACTGGATCTGCTCTAGTTCAACCAGGTATTAATTCAGGGCAGGTTCCTGAGCTGTGTCACCCAGGAGGGCAGATCATGGTGCTCCCTTCTGCCCATGTCTCTGCATCCATGACTCTGTGGCTGTGGATGGCATATGGGGCGTCCCTGGGCCTGGACCCATCGCTCACATGCACAGTTGCCATCCCCTCATGGCCGGGGCATTGAGGCGAGGTTTTCACCTCCTCCTGGAGCACTCAGCAGCACGACTCCTTCGCACCCTAGGTACGACTGGACCTCCTTCCCACGCTGCTGTGGTTCTTGTACTACCAACACACTGCTGAGTTTCGGTTGCTGCCGCCAGTGACGCTAGGCCTGGGGAGCCGGGGCACGGCTTCACGGCCCAGAATGGTTCTAAGACACACAGGGTTAATAATGGGCGGAAATGTATCCATGCCTAAAGACGTCAAAACCCGTCTGGTAAGTTATCCACAGCCCAGCTCTCCTTTCAGCTCGCAGCACAAGATTTTCCTTTTCCTATTGAATCCGGGTCCCGGGGCTAGTCATTGCACCCGCCGGCACAGCTCCCACTGAAGTCTGTCTGGGGAGTGTTTGCCTGCATGGATCTGACTGCAGGAGAGTTCTCTAGTGCCCTGGCCCAGGAGGGGGATCCTCGTAGCCATGCAGAGTCCCAGTGAAGTCAGTGGGCCCCATATGCATGCGAGGATCTGCTCAGCTGAGGGCTGGGGAGTTTATGTGCTGGAGACAGAACTCGTTCACTGAGAGGCCTCCGGGCAGGACTTCTCTGCGGAAGAACACGGGGTGGGACTTTCCAGTCTCGGCTTCCATTGGAGTCAATGGGAGTTTTGCCATTTGCTTCCCAGCAAGTGCATTTGAAAACCCATCTCTGGCATCTCTTCCCTCTCCACTCCTACAACAGGGGCCTCAGGGCTAGAGCCAAAAAGGGACCTAGGTCCTTGCCTCCCAGTGGAGTCCACAGCCCAGAGTTAGGCTCCCAGGCTCCCTACCCAGTGCCTGGAAGGGATCCACCACAGCCAGCGTGCTGAATGGGGAGCTACCTAAGCTAGCCAGCAGGAAATGCCCAGAGGACGAGATGGCCACAGCCCCATCCCTCAAAGGGATGCAAGTGCCTTACTCTGGGTCCGAGAGAGGTGCCAGTCTCTGCTTGGGATTCCCAGCATGGTGTTTGACAGCCATGCTAGCGACGAGCTGGTGGTCGTGCTAAACGTCGGGTTTGTGGTGCGCGCCCGGGACGCCGGAGACCCAGGTTCAATCCCCCCTGCAATGATTTATCCCCACCGGAGCCTGAGGAGTGCTGCTGAGCTGATAAGTCACCCCTCCGCCAGGGCTCCAGGGCTCGGCCAAGCCACAGGTGCAGGTCTAACCCGGTGACCCCCTCGCCAGGGATACAGAGCAGCCCACTCCAGTCTGCTCAGTGCGGCTACCTCGCCGGGAGTATCCCCCTCGGCTTGATGGTGCTGGCAGAATGCTCCTGCTCCGGCCTTGTTCCAGCACCGCTCCTGATTCCTGTGCTGACCCCTGGCTCCAGTCCCCGGCCCGACCGCTGCTGCTCCAAGCACTAGGCCTGACCATCCTTTCTCAGCTCCTGACGCCCCTCGATGTGGAGACGGGTTTGAATAGGGGTCGTCTCCCCCCCACCCCACCCCCCCAGGAGAGTGCCCTGGTCACTGAGCTCTGGGATATTGCGATGGGGGCTCCCTCAGTCTCTCCAGTGGAAGCTGCTCCACTGGGGATAAATGATTAAATATGCAGTGGGCCCAGGAGAGAGGCCAGCTGGTCAGGGCACTCACCGGGGGATGGGGGGAGACACGTTCAATCCCCAAGGCCTTTATAGGAAGCAACTGACTCCTTCTGAGCTGGGTCTGATGGTTCCTGCCCTGGGCTCCCTGCAGCATCCAACGCTAGCTATGGACAAGTGTCCGTTATAGGATCATATTAAATACAAATGATTGTTTTCTGGTCCAGTCACAAAGCAAGTTCTAGAGCACCAAAGAGCTAAATGCTCCCCCCGCCCCCCCAGGTAGTGTCTTCAAGCCATAAAATATTTGTTTAAAATGCAGTTCGTCCTCAGGGGCCGTAAGCTGTTGCATAGCTTACCCCCTTCTCCCCCCCCAGCCCAGATCTTCCTTAAAGGTTTCTCCACAAACGTGAGACGCTGGTAACCCACCTCGATTGCTCCAGGATGCTGGATGGCGCCAGTATTATTACAGATCCCTGGCCCAGCATGTCTCCTGTACACCCCTTTTCTGTCGGCATAATGAGCCGCTGGACCAAGTTGCCAGGGACGTGGTGGAATCTTTAAGGGTGTGTCCACACTGGGACAAAAGGTCACTTTTTCATCACATGTAAGCTAAACCCAGCAGTAACACACGGTGACATCGTAGTGTGGCAAGGCAATCATGTCGCTCTCACACGTGTTAACAGGTCAAGGTAAACAGCAGGGCTCACCTCGAGCAGCTGACCTGTGACAAGCACAACTGCCGTGTCCACACGAGGATGTTACCACGTTTTAGTTATCACATGGTAAAAAAAAAATGGTGAAGACAAAGCTTAAGTCAAGTCACTGCCCTTCAGTTTCCTATCTGTCAAATGGCGATAATACTTACCTGCCTTGGAAAGCACTTTGAGAGACTCGGGTGAAAAGCATCTTATCAAAGTACCATTAGAGAGGCTGGCTAGCGATAAATGTGTATTTGGGCAAGGCCCCTTTTTAAGATAAAATATTGTAAAATGTCTAATCATATTTTGCTCTTCCATAGCAACCGTCACGTGAGGACCACAAATGTTAATAAATTAAACTTCACAACATCTGTGTGAGGTGTATCACAATTACACACAAAAAACTCTATTAAAAGAACAGCATCCAAATTGAAAGTCCAGCACTCAGAAGTCAGGAAATGCCAGAACGAAGGCTGCCCATGCAGTGTCCGAATATCTAGTAACCCAGCTACTTAGAATCATAGAATATCAGGGTTGGAAGAGACCTCGGGAGGTCATCTAGTCCAACCCCCTGCTCAAAGCAGGACCAACACCAACTAAATCATCCCAGCCAGGGCTTTGTCAACTCAGGCCTTAAAAACCTCTAAGGATGGAGATTCCACCCACTCCCTAGGTAACCAATTCCAGTGCTTCACCACCCACCTAGTGAATTAGTGTTTCCTAATATCCAACCTAGACCTCCTCCACTGCAACTTGAGACCAATGCTCCTTGTTCTGTCATCTGCCACCACTGAGATCAGCCGAGCTCCATCCTCTTTGGAACCCCCCTTCAGGTAGTTGAAGGCTGCTATCAAATCCCCCTTCACTCTTCTCTTCTGCAGACTAAAAAAGCCCAGTTCCCTCAGCCTCTCCTCATAAGTCATGTGCCCCAGCCCCCTAATCATTTTCGTTGCCCTCCACTGGACTGTCTCCAATTTGTCCTCATCCCTTCTGTAGTGAGGGGACCAAAACTGCTGGCAATGCTCCTACTAATACAGCCCAATATGCCGTTGGCCTTCTTGGCAACAAGGGCACGCTGCTGTCTCATATCCAGCTACTTGTCCACTGTAATCTCCAGGTCCTTTTCTGCAGAACTGCTGCTTAGCCAGTCGGTCCCCAGCCTGTAGCGGTGCATGGGATTCTTCCTTCCTAAGTGCAGAACTCTGCACTTGTTGAACCTCATCAGATTTCTTTTGGCCAAACCCTCCAATTTGTTGAGGTCACTCTGGACCCTATCCCTACTCTCCAGCGTATCTACCTCTCCCCCCAGCTTAGTGTCATCTGTGAACTTGCTGAGGGTGCAATCCATCCCATCATGCAGATCATTAATGAAGATGATGAACAAAACTAGCACCAGGATTGGGCCACTCCGCTTGATACCGGCTGCCAACTAGACATGGAGCCATTGATCACTACCCGTTGAGCCTGACGATCTAGCCAGCTTTCTAGCCACCTTATAGTCCATTCATCCAGCCCATACTTCTTTAACTTGCTGACAAGAATACTGTGGGAGACCGTATCAAAAGCTTTGCTAAAGTCAAGATATATCACATCCACCGCTTTCCCCATATCCACAGAGCCACTTATCTCATCATAGAAGGCAATTAGGTTAGTCAGGCACGACTTGCCCTTGGTGAATCCATGCTGACTGTTTCTGATCACCTTCCTCTCCTCCAAGTGCTTCAAAATGGATTCCTTGAGGACCTGCTCCACGATTTTGCCGGGGATTGAAGTGAGGCTGACTGGCCTGTAGTTCCCGGGGTTCTCTTTCTTCCCTTTTTAAAATATGGGCACTACATTAGCCTTTTTCCAATCGTCCGGGACCTCCCCCGATTGCCACGAGTTTTCTAAGATAATGGCCAATGGCTCTGCAATCGCATCAGCCAACTCCTTTAGCACCCTCGGATGCAGTGCATCCGGCCCCATGGACTTGTGCTCGTCCAGCTTTTCTAAATAGTCCTTAACCTGTTATTTCACCACTGAGGGCTGCTCACCTCCTCCCCATGCTGTGCTGCCCAGTGCAGCAGTCTGGGAGCTGAACTTGTCTGTGAAGACCGAGGCAAAAAATCATTGAGTACTTCAGCTTTTTACACATCCTCTGTCACTAGGTTGCCTCCCCCATTCAGTAAGGATCCCACACTTTCACTGACCTTCTTCTTGCTGCTAACCTACCTGTAGAAACCTTTCTTGTTACCCTTCACATCCCTTGCTAGCTACAACTCCAATTGTGCCTTGGCCTTCCTGATTACACCCCAGCATGCTCGAGCAATGTTTTTATACTCCTCCCTAGTAATGTGTCCAAGTTTCCACTTCTTGTAAGCTTCCTTTTTGAGTTTAAGCTCACTGAAGATTTCACTGTTAAGCCAAGCTGGTCACCTGCCATATTTGCTATTTTTTCTGCACATCGGGATGGTTTGTTCCTGAGGCTCTCAATAAGGCTTCTTTAAAATACAGCCAGCATTCCTGGACTCCTTGCCCCTCATATTAGCCTCCCAGGGATCCTGCCCATGAGTTCCCTCAGGGAGTCTAAGTCTGCTTTTCAGAAGTCCAGGGTTGTGGTCCACTTCGGTTGTGGTCAACAGCATCGAACTTTCCCCATGGTTGAACTGACCACTGCTTGGGCTCTTGGGTGGGGCCTCCCTGGATACAAACACAAGGGCTGCCATCAGAATTGAAAACGTCTCTGTCCAAGCCCAACCTTCAAACACTAAGGCCTGCACCCTTTTTCCTACAGCTATTACCACTCCATAAAGGTGCCCGTTTCTGCACTTCCCAGACTCACGGTACTTTTGGAATGATATTCTGGGCCATAGCACTGTCTAGATCTTCCTCTTTCCTTGGACTAGACCCCTTCTTTGTAGCTTGGCCTTGCAGCAGCATCGTGAACTCGGGGTTTTAGACCCGTGGCAGGGCAGCTCTTAGCTTCAGCCGGCTGATGTCCCTCCTTGCTCAAGCCATCTGCCTGTCGTAGTGACCTCGCCCTGCACAGTCCCAGCTCTTCATTCTTAGCCATGTTGGACTTCAAACCTGGCTGGAGCTTAGTCAGCTCGCTGGGCAGCAGCAAACACTCCTGCTCCCTGGTCTCTTTTTCAGCGTTGAGGCTGCTCTTGCTTTTCGGACTGCACTATGATCCTTTCCCAAGAAGAGCACATCACTTCCAGCTCCTGCCAATACTCAGCCAATTGCATCTGCAGCTCCAAGATTTCAGCCTGGTTCCTATCAGCCGTAACAGCCTTCTCCTCCAGCTCGCTCCAGTCTCTTACCGTAGAGGTCTGCTGTGTAGCTGAGACAGCTATTGCCATTATCACAGCTTCTGTTATGCATATGATCTTGACATCTGTGCCATGGGACAGATGGGAGGTGGTGGAATCTCCTTCCTTAGAGGTTTTTAAGGTCAGGCTTGACAAAGCCCTGGCTGGGATGATTTAGTTGGGGATTGGTCCTGCTTTGAGCAGGGGGTTGGACTAGACACCTCCTGAGGTCCCTTCCAACCCTGATATTCTATGATTCTATGACACCCAATCCTTCATCGAATAGTCGACTGCTCCTCTCAGAAGCCCTTTCTGGAGGCCTAGCATGTCAGTCAACCCCGTTGTATCAACACATGCCTCCTGGTAATCCATTTCTGTGCTCACCATCTTATCACATGTCTTGACATGGCTGCAGCGCCCTGGTCCTGCACTCCTACTCAGCACTGTCTCTTCTGCCAGGATGCGTAGGGCGACTACCTCAAAGGCCACCATCTGGAGTTCATTAGTGTTCGCCTCCAGCTGTTTCACTGTCTTGGTAACTTGCTGCTCTAAGGTAGACTTGACATTATCTAGATCCAGGCGCTCAGTCTCAGGACCTCACTGGAACAGATGGAGGATGACAAGAAGCACTTAAAGAAGCAGATGTTTGGAGGAGCCAAGCAAAACCCAAATCTTGAGACAGAACCTCTCTGACCCAAAAGAGAGACAGAAGAAATTGGAATATCTGCTTGGTTTGAAGAGGGAACGTACTAAGATGTTTTGGCAGTAAGTCCTACCTCATATGCAGTTGGGCTTCCTGGTCCACCAGTTTATCTACTGGCTTAACTGACTTGCTTTCCAAGGGGTTCAGCTGTCCAGAGCTGCTTTTCCAGCTGACTTACCGTTTTGTCACTGCTTTCTGTGAGTTCAAAATGTTTTCTTGGTCATCAGCCTCTCCCATGCGCTCTCCTATGCCTGCTTTTCACTCTCGAGGTCCACTTCTATTTGCCTGGTCCGTTCCAGCCATGCAGTCAGCCTCTGCACAGCCTGGGAGTTCTCCACCTCACTCCTTGGACTCGGGTCTCCTGAATTCTTATCTGGCTATGCAGCTCCTGCTAGAGAGCGTCCATGGGGACCTGCAGTTTACAGAACTGTTTAACAGCCACATCCGGCTTCTTGTTGCCAGTGTCTCCTTGGCCCTCCAGAGCCCTTGAGTCAAGTTCCATTTTTTTCTGGCCTGCTCCACCTGTTGCAGGAATCCTGTTGCCCCACCGGGGAGTTAGTCAGACTCCCCCTTGAGTGGACACCGGTCTGGTTCCTAGGTCTGATTTGACTCCTTTACCAAATTCTTTGAGTTCCCCAAGCTCCCGTGCTCTAGGGCTGAGAGTGGCACCAGGGCATTTCCCCTAACCAATGAGGAGGGCAAAAGCCACGGCCATCCTCCCACCTTTAATTTTAACCTCCGGACTTAGCTCCGTGACTTTTCCATATTCGCCTATTCTTGCAGGCTTTCGCTTCCTCATAATTACAGTCCATCTGCCCAAGTCAAAACTGATAGCGGGCAACACCTTTCTATGTGCCTGTTCTCCCCACCTCCAAAACAGACTGTCCCTGGGGCATCACCCTGCCTTGCCCTAAAATGGGCCCCCCACAGTTCTTTGTTCAGACTTCCCAATAACCCGGGCTCCAGATGTCTGTGGCAGGGTATGTGGCAGCCTGGTTCTCCAGGGTTCCTCTGGTGCTCATTACAGCGAGACCATCCGTACAACCACAGGCCATCCCGCAGGCCTCACTCCCTCACAGCCAGTCAGCCCCCTGTCCTCTTCCCTTTCAGGGGTGATGGCAATTGACTCTTTCCCATTGCAGAACCTCCTCAACAGGACTCTGCTGCCACCTGGGCACTTCCCTAACCTGGAGCTCCACAGCTGTGGCTGCCCCTCTGTATGCCAGGGTGTGACGGCAATCATCTCGTAGCCAAGGCAGGGGTCCTGCCTTTATGGGCAGAGTCTCAGAACCCCACTGCTGGTATCAGTGGTCTTCCAAAGTAGATCGCCCCCTGCTGAGACACTGTAGCATTGCAGCACTCCCTGCCTCCCATCTCTCCAAGCCCTTTAAGAACGCCCCACAATCCAAAAGGTAGTAACACAAAAACCCCTTGCTGCGGTTCTGTCTTATTAAAGCCAAAGAGCCTTGAACTAAAGCCTGTTCCTTGGACTCACACAGTCCTGCTCCACAGGGCTTGTGCTCTCTGGGAGCTCCTCTCTCTTCCAAGAGCTTGTCTTCTTCTCAGCATCACCAGACACTGTACCCTGATGGCCTTTGATCAGATCCGGGTGCTCATTGTCCAATTAACGGCCAAATGGGCTCCTTAAATAAGGTCATCACAGGCAGGCGGAGTCCAGACTCCCCTTAAAGGGGTCAGCAACCCCATGAGATGGACACATGCTCTGATGCTCATTCCCACTGACAAAAACAACAAGGAGTCTGGTGGCACCTTAAAGACTAACAGATTTATTTGGGCATGAGCTTTTGTGAGTAAAAACCTCACTTCTTCGGATGCAACCGAAGAAGTGAGGTTTTTACTCACGAAAGCTCATGCCCAAATAAATCTGTTAGTCTTTAAGGTGTCACCAGACTCCTTGTTGTTTTTGTAGATACAGACTAACACGGCTACCCCCTGATACTTGATTCCCACTGACGTTGACCCCTTCTGCCTCACCCCCTCCAACCGGAGCTTGTCCCAGTACCGTCTCTTCCCCACCACAGGTTCCTCATCCCAATCCTGTTCTCCTTGCCTACCCAGTCCTCGTCTCCAGTCCCCAGGCTTCTCATTCCAGTCCCAGTCTCTATGCCCAGTACTTCTGTCTCCTCATCTGATCTGTATCTCTGCCCACCCTGACTGCCTGTCCACACACCACTTTCTTCATATCCACTGGCTCCAGGGGTCAGGGCCGGCTCCTGCTTTTTTGCCACCCCAAGCGGCGAAGGAAAAAAAAAAAACAAGAAAAAAAAGAAAAACCCAATTGAGGTGCCGCCGAAAGTGCCGCCGAAGAGGAAGAGATGGAGTGAAGGACCCCGCTGCCACTGAAGATTGAAACGGAGCGCTTGAGCTGCCGCCCAAGTGCCGCAGAAGACCTGGACGTGCCGCCCCTTTCTATTGGCCGCCCCAGGCACCTGCTTCCTTTGCTGGTGCCTGGAGCCGGCCCTGCCAGGGGTGAAAGTAATATGAAACACTTACCGGTACAGGGGCCCAACTCCGGACCCCCAAAAGGGGCGGAGCTTTGGGCAGAAGGGGTGGAGTCTCAGTGGAAGGGGCGGGGCTGGGGGTCAGCCTCCCCCAGCCAGCCCATCCATACTGCCTGGCCCGCGCCACCTGGGGCTCCAGTGGATATTTAAAAGGGTCCAGAGCTCCTGGCCGCCGCGCACCAGCCCTGGGACAGCTGCCCCTCTTGCCCCACCCCATTGGCAGCCCTGCTGGTAGGATCCCTACTGGCAGGGTCACCGACGGGGGGGCAAAAGGGGCAGCAACGTCAAAGTGCTACCACGGCAGTGCTTTAACATCGGCGGCATACGGGCCAGTACCGGCCCATACCGGCCTACTTTCACCCCCGACTGGCTCCCAGTCCCAATCTCCCCACAACAGCCAGTCCCAGTGTCCCTCTCATCCCAGCTTGTCTCCAGCCCCACTTTCCGCCCCCTTTCCCCAGTCTACTTGTCCCATTTGACTCCTCCACCCCCACAGATAACGGCTCTTGTTCCCCCTGCATTCAAATCAGGCAACTTCCTCCTCCACGCTGCTTGGGCCCGATAGCGGGGGGGCATTCAGAGCACAGGAAAGACAGTCTCCTAGTTCTGGGCCCAGACCTGGACCCGGCATTGCCTGCAGCAGCCCGGAGCTGCAATTGCAGGGAGAGTCCAGCTAAGCCGCGGGCTGAGGCATGCCCAGTGGGGAGGGAATCTTGGGGGAACTTCGCCTTTAAAATCAAAGATGTCTCTACTGAGCATTCGCTAACTGCAATTTTTCAAAGACTGATAACGTGGCCAAATCTGGGCAGATTTTCAGAGTGATGGCAAAAAGCTCATCCCCGATACTAAGGCCAAATGACAAAGCCCCTACTCCAAAGCATGTGGGAACCAGAGGTTCTCAAAGGAAAGGTTGCCAGAATAGTTTAATACGCAATGTCTTTTTCCCTAGTCTTGGTCTTGGAAACAAACCCTCTTGGCTGAAATTGTCCAGAAACATTCTGTCTGAGCCAGACACCGGACATGGACATTTTCAGCCTAAATAGTTAAAGTTTGGTGATGTTATAAGCAACTGAAAACTGAGATTTAAAATGGTAAGTATCAGACAATCTTCATGATAGGCAGCGCTACAAGCTCCACCTATAATAATTATCCTTATTGTACAGATGGGAAAACTGAGGCACTATCCAGGGAAATGTGGTCTAGATCAAATTACTAACAGGGTTAAAAACGTCACTCAACACAGTTAATATTAACAACAAGGGGGAAGGAAGGCAAGCCAAAATACGGTGAGAACAGGTTAAAGAATACTTAGATAAGTTAGATGTATTAAAGTCGGCAGGGCCTGATGACATTTATCTAGGGGACTTAAGAAACTAGCTGAAGAAATCATGGAACTGTTAGCAGTTATCTTTGAGAACTCATGGAGGACAGGTGAGGTCCGAGAGGACCGGAGAAGGAAAACACAGCACCCATCTTTAAAAGGGGGAACCAAGAGGACCCAGAAATTATAGACCAGTCAGCTTAACTTCAATACCGAGAAAGATACAGGAGCAAATTATTAAATAATCAGTTTGTAAGCACCTAGAGGATTATAGGGTTATAAGGAATAGCCAGCATGGATTTGCCAAAAACAAATCAGGCCAAACCAACCTAGTTTCCTTCTTTGACAGGGTTACTGGCCTAGTGGATAGGGAGGAACCAGTAGGCGTCATATATCTTGATTTTAGTAAGGCTTTGGACACAGTTCCACATGACATTCTCATAAGCAAACTAGGAACACGTTGTCTAGATGAAATCACTATAAGGTGGGTGCATAACCAGTTGAAAGACTGTATTCAAAGAGTAGTTACCAATGGTTCGCTATGAAACTGGGAGGATGTATCTAGTGGGTTGCCAGAGGGGTCAGTCCTCGGTCCAGTAATATTCAGTATTTTCATTAATGACTTGGATAATGGAATGGAGAGTATATTTATAAAGTTAGCAGATGACACTAAGCTGACAGGGGTTGCACACACTTTGGAGGACAAGATTAGAATTCAAAACAACCCTGACATATTGGAGGATTGGTCTAAAATCAACAAGATGAAATTCAATAGAGATAAGTGCAAAGTAGAATCATAGGACTGGAAGGGATCTCAGCAGGTCATCTACTCCAGTCCCCTGCACACAAAGCAGGACTATGTAATAACTAGGCCATTCCTGACAGATGTTTGAATAACCTGTTTTTAAAAACTTCCAATGATGGTGATTGCACCACCTCCCCAGGGAATTTGTTCAAGTACTAAAGTACTCTGACAATAAGGAAGATTTTCCAAGCGTCCAATCTAAACCTCCCTTGCTGCAATTTAAGCCCATTTCTTCTTGTCCGATCCTCAGAAGTTAATGAGAACAATTTACCGTACCTCCCACATCCTTGTAATAATATTTTGTGTACTGGACTCCTCGTTTTTTTTTTTTTTCCAACTGTTATGTCCCCTCTCAGTCTTCTCTTCTCTTGACTAAACAAACCCATTTTTTTCCAATCTTTCCTCATAGGCCATGTTTTCTGGACCTTTAATAATTTTTGCTGCTCTTCTCTGGATTTTCTTCAATTTGTCCACATCTTTCCTGAAATGTAGCACCCAGAACTGGACACAATACTCCAGCTGAGGCCTAATCAGTGCAGAGTAGAGTGGAAGAATTACTTCTTGTGTCTTGCTTACAACACTCCTGCTAATAGGCGCCAACTTCTCCTGGTGCCGGTGGGTGCTCGTGCCCCTCTGCTCCCAGCCCCGCCCCGCCCCCATCCCTGCCACGCCCCCATTCCAACCCCTCCCCCAAAGACCCCGCCCCAACTCCGCCCCCTCCCTGCCCCTATTAGACTCCTTCCCCAAATCCCACCACGGTCCCACCTCTTCCGCGCCTCCTCCCTGCGCATGCCGCGTTCCTGCTCCTCCCCCGTCCCTCCCACAGCTTATTACGCCGCGAACAAATGCTAACCCCAAATGCTTTTTGTTTTGCTTGTAACCTTTAAGCTGGACCTCAAGAAGGTTATTCTTGATGTTTAATTTTTGTAAGTGGGTTTTTTAAATCTAGCAAAAGCCTAAGTTCCAGATGTATTTTCTTTCTTTTTGCTTTTAATAAAATTTACCTTTTTTAAGAACAGGATTGGATTTTTGGTGTCCTAAGAGGTTTGTACATATGTTGTTTAATTAGCTGGGGGCAACAGCTAATTTCCTTTGTTTTCTTTTTCTGCTCTTCCCAGGGGGGGGCGGGGTGTGAAAGGGCTTGAGGGTGCCCCACAGGGAGGAATTTCAGAGTGCGCTTTCTGGGTTCCAAGGGGTTTTGCATTTGGGTGGTGGCAGCATCTGCCCATCCAAGGTCAGAGAAAAGCTGTAACCTTGCGAGTTTAATACAAACCTGGAGTGGCAAGTATTAATTTTTAGAATCTTGGCAGGCCCCACATTCTGCACTCGAAGTGCCCAAGTGGGGAATCAGCCTTGACAGGTACTGAAGTTAAGATGACTGGTCTGTAATTCTTCAGATTCCCCTTTTTATAGATGGGCACAATATTTGCCCTCTTCCATCCTCTGGAATCTCTCTCGTCTTCCATGACTTTCTGAAGATAATCGCTAATGGCTCAGATACCTCCTCAGTCAGCTCCTTGAGTATTTAGGATATATTTCATCAGGCCCTAGTGACTTAAAGACATCTAACTTGTCTAAGTAATTTTTAACTTGTTATTTCCCTATTTTACCCTCTGATCCTACCTCATTTTCACTGGTGTTCACTATGTAAAATGTCTGATCACTACTTCCAGTAAAGATAAGGAGGTGTTAGTACTGTTATACAAGGCACTGGTGAGACCTCATCTGGAATATTTTGTGCAGTTCCGGTCTCCCATGTTTAAGAAGGATGAATTCAAACTGGAACAGGTACAGAGAAGGGCTACTAGGATGATCCAAGGAATGGAAAACCTGTCTTATGAAAGGAAACCCAAAGAGCTTGGCTTGTTTAGCCTAACCAAAAGAAGGCTGATATGATTGCTCTTTATAATTATATCAGAGGGATAAATACCAGGGAGGGAGAGGAATTATTCAAGCTTAGTACCAATGTGGACACAAGATCAAATGGATATAAACTGGCCATCAGGAAGTTTAGACTTGAAATTAGACGAAGGTTTGTAACCATTAGAGGAGTGAAGTTCTGGAACAGCCTTCCAAGGGGAGCAGTGGGGGCAAAAGACATATCTGGCTACAAGACTACACTTGATAAGTTTATGGAGGGGATGGTATAATGGGATAGCCTAATTTGGGCAATTAATTGATCTTTGATTATTAGCAGGTAAATATGCCCAATGGCCTGTGATGGGATGTTAGATGGGGTGGGATCGGAGTTAATACAGAGAATTCTTTCCTGGGTGCTGGCTGGTGAGTCTTGCCCACATGCTCAGGGTTTAACTGATCATCATATTTGGGGTCGGGAAGGAATTTTCCTCCAGGGCAGATTGGCAGAGGCCCTGGAGGTTTTTCGCCTTCCTCTGCAGTGTGGGGCACGGGTCACTTGCTGGAGGATTCTCTGCACCTTGAGGTCTTTTTAAACCACGATTTGAGGACTTCGATAACTCAGGCATAGGTTAGGGGTTTGGGTGGGTGAGATTCTGTGGCCTGTGTTGTGCAGGAGGTCAGACTAGATGATCATAATGGTCCCTTCTGACCTTAAAGTCTATGAGTCTACTAATCTTTTTGGTGAAAACTGAAACAAAAAAATCATTTAGCACTTCGGCCATTTCCACTTTTTCTGTTATTGTCTCCCCCCCCCCCCATTGAGTAATGGGCCTACTCTGTCCTTGGTCTTTCTCTTGCTTCTTAGGAAGGAAAAATTGAATGCACAACTACAAACTGGGGCATAACTGGTGAGGTGGAAGTACTGCTGAAAAGGATCTGGGGGTTATAGTGGATCACAAATTAAATATAAGCCAACAATCTGGTGCCATTGCAAAAAGGCAAATATCATTCTGGGGTGTATTGACAGGAGTGTCATATGTAAAACAGGAGAGGTAACTAATCTTCCCTCTAATTTTTTCCATCCATGTGCGGAATGAATTTTGTTATGTGCACCGATATCGAGGTGATGTGCGGATGTGCGCCACCAGTAGAAACAAAAAACCTAGATATAAATCACCCTCACATATTATATAGTATAGTTTAGCCCAACTGGTTTTTTTCATTAATGGTAATGCAGCAATTTAAACTAGGGCCAAAGTCTGTGCTCCTCACTTGAGCAGAAATACCATGGGGGCTTTGCTTAACTAACGATGGCAGAATTTGGCCCTGGAGGTGAATACTTTCAAAAATCTACAATCAGCAGCATATTTAAACCTGGATTGTCACCTTCAAGTTCAACACATTCAGAAATTCAGTCCACCCGCTGTCTGGCAACATCAAATGTTCAAGCTGTCAGTTTGAAAACAAAACAGCTGGAGTATAATTGTGCAGTGAAGTATTTCTACACGGCATTCTATTAATGTGAAATCTGAAAACAAAATTCAAATCTTTATGTACAAGCTTCATAGCTGAGACCTGCTAGCAACGCAGGCAATCTGAAAATTAGAATCCCGATTAGTCCTCTTTAAAGCGAGTTCCACACAGAGCATATATTTGAAAGGAAATTACTCCAGTACAGTACTAACAGCAGTACATGCACCGTTAAAGTGTTCTTTTCATCTTAAAAAATACATAGTACATTTATAATCCAAAGGAGAAAATTACCTGAGTCTAACACAGTGTATTGTGAAACTACATGGAGCTTACAGAAACGCAGTATTGATTGTTACATTATCTCAGTGGGTTGCTATTTCTACATATTAAGCTAATGGTCAATATTTGCCAATGTATTCAGCACATTAGAGTTCATGGGAGTTTTTGCAACAGGAGCAGGAGTTAGCATACAATGAAGGACCCAAATAGATTAATACCAAACCCATTTATTTAGGAAGTGTTTTGAGGAAAGTTTAAAGAGTCAAAATCAAACAACGTACGTACCACAAAGATCAAGCTTTCCCTGCAAAAATTCAGAAGAAACCACTTTCTTTGGATGTGCAGGTTGTTTATCTCGACCAGGGGCGGCCAAACTATGGCTTGTGAGCTGCATGCAGCTCTTTTACAGTTGAAGGGTGGCTCTGTGAGCCCCCCATACCGGCCCCCCGATTCTCTGCCTACCAGACTGTTTTGGGGAGCGGGGGGGAGAGAGGGGTAGGCTTCAGCCTGAGACCTCTCAACCTGGCAGAAGCCCCTAACCCCACCACAGGACTGAAGCCCTGAGCTCCGGCAGGCGTGCCCTGGCTCTCGAACTTCTGAAGATTGTCGTATGTGCCTCAGAGGGTCAGTAAGTTTGGCCACCCCTGCTCTAGAAAGATTATCTACAGGTAGCCCTGAATTCGTTTCCAACTGGAAACTTCCAACTATACAGCAAAGGGCATCTTCCGTTTCTTTTTTTTCTTTTAATTCTTCATCTTTAAAAAAAACACAAAAAACCCTAGTTGCATGATTTTTAAAAAGCACAGACTTGTGCTACTAAAATCTACACAGAAAATAACTGCTGTTTTTTTTTTTTTTTTTGGAAAAGCAACAGTTGAATCCTTTTTTTTTTAGACTATGTTGCAGCCGAATTCCTGATGAAGTGGATTGATTGATTTATAGCCACTTTTTTGTTAAAGTACTTGATAACAACTCTCTAAGGAATTGCATGAGCTTTAACAGAAAGAAAGCAAGAATGAAAAAGGTGTGTGGGGGGGTGTCGAGGGAGCAATGCAATGTCCAGAGTTGAAGAGCAATTAAAATTTTGCTTTAAAAAACATCATCCCCAGCTGTTTCAGCAACCTCCCTCCACTTCTGCAGAGTGCAAACAGCATTGGTAGCCCAGAATCAGACCCATGCCTTTGTGCCCAGAGAAGTCGCTCACTCTCTCCCCAGATCCAATACCCCTGAGCCCAGGATTCCCAGCTCGGGTTCCCTCGTGTGTGCCAATCACGGGCTGGTGCTACTTGTTGCTGGTGCTACTTGTGACACTCTATACCTTGGGGGAGACAGAGTCCTGGAACCCCATATTCCTCATTTTTGTATGATCATGATCTCACATATAAAGCAGGCCTTGAAAGGTGTCAGGGGAAAGGTTATGACCTGCTGAAAGTCATTTCTCTATCCATAGATGTGTATCATTAATGCATATGAAGTTATGAGAATTGTGTTGTATGGTGGTCACTAAAACATGCTGTAAATTGGGGAATCAGACAGACATTAGCTCTCCAGAGGCAACAGCAAGGAAAGTAACCAACACCCGGGCGGGGTGTCAAACAACCATCACCAGCCATTGTCCAGCAAGGGAGCTATGATGCAATGACTCACTGCCTAAGGTCACACCTGGGAATTGCTCAGCCTGGCCTGGGGACTCAGCAATGCCCCCGGACAGGCCTAGACTTGTGTTCTCCAAGCACATGGACTGAGGGTATAAAACAGACCCAATGGCCACGTGCTGGGCCTTCTCCTTCATCCACTACGCTTCAAGCAACAAGGACATTCTGAAGCCAACTGAGGGGACTGGCCCAGATTTCAAGGGTGAAGTCTGTGTACTATGGACTGCAATAGCCAGTGGGGAGAGAAAAATTGCCTAATCTCGTTGCTGCCCAGTCTAATAGGGTGGAGAGTTTAGACTGGGTGCTTATATTTTATTCTTTCGGTAACTAACTCTGACTTTTTGCCTATCACTTAATATCTATCTTTTGTAGTCAATACATTTGTTTTCCTGTTTATATTTACCAGTGAGTTTGTATGAAGTGTGTGGCAAATCTGTTCAGGTTTTGCAAAGGCTGGTGTATATCCACTTTCCATTGATGAGGTGGGGAACCAATTAATAAATCTGCATTGCTCGTCTTGAGCAGTGCACAATGGTATATTCCTGAGGTACAGTGCTGGGAGCTGGGGAGATTTGGCTCTGGTGCCTTTCTCTGCGAGACTCATGAGTGGCTCTGGGAGCATTCATGCAATAGAGCTGGGTATAGGGCTCCGCATGCTGTGGTGCTGAGTAATCACAGCGCCTGGAGGGGGTTGCTGCTTGTCACTAGCAAGGCATTGTGAGAGACAGCCCAGGCTGGAGTGTTAAGGGGGCACAGTGGTCCCACAGTCCCAGGCTGCACCCCGGGGATCCCATCACACTACTCACTTGGGGTTGCAGCTGCGCTAAGCACGGCCCGGGCAGCTCAGCCGCTTGTCTCCTGGTCCCTTTGTTACTACCCTGAACTCCCAGCCACTTCGCAGCCATTCACAACTTCAAGCCTCTGCTCTCGCTGGTTCCTTCTCAGCGAGAGGCCCGGGAGAGTAGATCATACCCATCCCGGCAATGCAGCACCGCCCGGGGGAGGAGGATGGGAGGATGTTATGCAAAAATCAGAGGGCAGGGTGCTGTGCAGCAGCCCCGCAAGTCCTGGGGTGGGGCGGGATGGGGGCCCGCCTGGCGCTGAGCCCTACCTGCTGCGGAGAGAGGTGCCCCACCACTGCTACCTCGCCATGAGCCAGGGTGATCGGTGCTCCCCGCCGCGCAGTTCCCCTCCAGCTGCTCGGCCCCAGCTGGCCCCCTACCGCCCCCTCCACGGCAGCTGTTCTGCAGTCCCGCCCCGCTCCCGGGCGCAGTCCTCCCGCCATCGCTGGGGATATGCAAGCCTGCATGGCACTTGATGGTGTGCAGTGCAGCTGAGAGGGAACACAGGAGGTAACTGTCCTGTCCTGAGCTGCCCGGGCCGTGCTTAGCGCAGCTGCAACCCCAAGTGAGTAGTGTGATGGGATCCCCGGGGTGCAGCCTGGGACTGTGGGACCACTGTGCCCCCTTAACACTCCAGCCTGGGCTGTCTCTCACTGCTCTACTCAGCACTGCTAAGGCCTCAGCTGGAGTACCGTGTATTCCGGGTGCCACACTTTAGGAAAGATGTGGACAAATTGGAGAGATTCCAGAGAAGAGCAACAAAAATGCTAAAAGGTTTGGACATCCTGACCTATGAGGAAAGATTAAAAAAAACTGGACATGTTTATTCCTGAGAAAAGAAGACAGAAGGGATCTGACAACAGTCTTCAAATACATTAAGGGCTGTTATAAAGTGGACGAGGATCAAGTCATCACTGAAGGTAGGACAAAAAGTAATGGGCTTAATCTGCAGCAAGGGAGATTTAGGTTAACTATTAGGAAAAACTTTCTGACTATTAGGGTAGCTAAGCCCTGGAATAGGCTGTTACCTGGGGTGCCTGGGGCAGCCCTGACTGAAAATACGAAGGTCAGGGCAGGCTGCAAAAGGGAGAGCAGACACTCCCCAAACTGGTGGAGAACAGTAAAGATAAACTCGCCAACCAGTCACAAATCGTGCTCCTGATTCCCCACACTGGTTATCAAGAAGCTGGAAAAGGAATCATACAGCCCCCTCTACTGCGTTCCAGTTCTCTGGCTCCCAATCAGCACATGGGACCAGTAAAGTAAGGAGATATTTATTTCCGTTCACTTATACAAAATGTTCATTACCAGGCCAGTATGAGTTTGGATCTTACCCAAAATGCCACGCTGGCAGCCAATCCTTTAGTGTTTATTATAAAGAAAAAAAAGAAAGAACAAGAAGAGAGTTGTTAAATGGTAAAAACAACAAAGAGTCTGGTGGCACCTGTTAGTCTTTAAGGTGCCACCAGACTCTTTGTTGTTTTTGTAGATACAGACTAACACGGCTACCCCCTGGTTAAATGGTAAAGCGCTCAGATCCATACAGAGGCTTCAAAGTCCATATATCAGGTTCTTAGCAGTACTGGCGAGTGTGCTGGCTTGAAAGTCCCTCTAGAACAGAACCACAGCTTGGATGGGTCATTCAACCCTTTGTTCAGAGCTTCTTTGGTGGAAAAGTTATTCCAGAGGTAAGAAGCAGGAATGAAGACAAAATGGAGAAGATGCAGCTGCCCTTTATATTCTTTTTGCCATGTAGCTTGTATTTCCTTTGTTCCAAAAACAAGCTGCCCAGCACACAGCATGGAAAAGGTTTAGAGTTCTCTATCCACAGGCATGCCACATGCCTTGCTGACTCATAAGGTGTATCCCCTAGTTCCTTTCAATGGGTTCATCGTACAGTTGATGACCTTTGATAGACCATCGAACAGGCTCGGCAGTGCTGATGCCAATCTGTCTGGGGGTGTCACCTAGAAACACAGCACAAGTCTGGAAATACAGATATACCCTACAGACCTATAACTCACAGTACAAAGGTGATACAAACATATAAACAAGATGATCATCCTTGGCAAATCATAACATGGCATATCAGGTCAGATTCCTTGCAATTTTATAATATCAGTATCACTAATATTATAAATGATCTCCCATCTTCCATACAGCGTCACATAGGCTTCCAAGGGAGGTATTTGTATATCCTATCTTTGGGTTACACCAATACCTGTCTGGGATGGTCTTAGTTTACTTGGTCCTGCCTTGGTGCAGGTGTCTGGACTTGATGACCTCTTGAGGCCCCTTCCAGCACAACGTTTCTATGAGTCTGTCTTTCACAGAATTAGAGCTGAGAACTGAACCCCCCAGAGTCCTGCCACCAGAAGTCCTAATTTAAACACAAGAGGTGACATCCTGGCCCCATTGAAGTCAATGGGAGTTTTGTCATTGCTTCGATGGGGCCGGGAATTCACCAAGAAAACACTGTACCTTCTTATACATCATTATACATTGATTAAAATGTCATGTTATTTATTCGAGGGAACAGTTCCTGGATATGACAAATGCTTATTTATAGATGTGAGGACAGATCCTCAGCTGGTGTAAACGGTCCTAACTCCATTGAAGTCAATGGACCTGTGAAAATGTATCCCTGTGGAGGATCTACTTGCTCCCTGTATTTTAAAGCATTGCAAGGAATGCTACTGGAGAGCAGAATGGGGAATACGAAATGTGGATTCTATTCCCAACTCAGATACTGACTCCCTGTGAGAGGTTGTGCCTCAGGTTCCTCATCTGTGAAATGGGATTAATGATACTCCCCGACCTTTGTAAAGTGCTTGAAGATCCTCGTATAAGGGTTTTTTTCCTAGATGCATAATTTTTAATATTTCAGATTGACCGACTATTTAAAGAAGATAGTTTATTTTAAAAATTGCCTTGAAATTAATTTGAAATGAACGAGACTGACTTTATAAATGAGACATGTATCTCATATTGATGTAATAAGCATTTTGAAAAAAGTAGTTACCAATATTACTCCAGTGTTCTGGCAGCATTCTGACGTAGGTTCTACATTCTGCCCTCTCACACTGAGCCTGTAATTTCAATTGGATATAGAATTCTTCTGCATTTCCTGCCCTAAAGTGTGGTATTCTCCGCTCAACAGCTGCCTCTGTCCTCTGCAGAAATGGCTGTATTTCGGTGTGGGCACGCTTCCAGATGAAAGGAACTATACATAAGGTACTAGTCCTGTGTTGTTATTATTATTATTATTGCTGTTTCGTATTTAGTTTTCAAAATGTCATAAGTAGAAAGATGCAGTGTAGTTGTAGCCATGGGGGGGGGTCCCAGGATATTAGAGAGCTAAGATGGGGGAGATAGTATCTTTTATTGGACCAACTTCTGTTGGTGAGAGAGACAAGCTCTGTGTGGCTGGAAAACTAGTGTCTCTCCCTAACAGAAGTTGGTCCAATAAAAGATATCACCTCCCCCACCCTGACTCTCTGATAAGTAGAGAGAAGCTAGTATAGAATAATTACTTTTTAAAATGTTTTATATATTTTGGAGTGGGGGAACACATATTTTTTAAATGTTGTTTTAAATAAATTGCTTTCTGGATTAGATCTGGGATGCCAGCATCTAACCAGAAATGAATGTTCAAAGCAGAACAACAGACCTTGTTGCATTCAGTTCTGAGCCCTTATTACCAGAAAGATATTGACAAACTGGATGGAGTTGGGAGAAGAGCAATTCAGAAGTGGCCAGGGAGCTGGGGAGAATGATTTAGAACAGTGGTTTTCAATCTGTGCTCCACGGACCCTGGTGGTCCACACACTATGTCTAAGATTTCCAAAGGGGTCCGCATCTCCATTTAATATTTTGTAGGGGTCTGAAAATGAAAAAAAGGTTGGAAGCCATTGATTTAGAAGATCGAAAGAGCTAACTATGTATAGCTTGGCTAAGTGATGACTAAGGGGATGTGGTACATGTCTCAGCATTGAGAAAGGATATTTTGGACACCCTTCAAGGCTGGGGAATAGCTGTATTGGGGTGTGCCGGGGTATAACTAAGAGAAATGGGATGAAATTAACAGAGATTAACACTTTAGAAATTAACACCTTAGAATCTAACTAGCATCAGGCAAACAACTTGCAATGTGCAGCTGGTATCAATGTGTAACTGGCGTCAGCCAGGAGCTTACCATGTGCAGATGACACCATATACAAAAACACATGCATCAGGCATCCTGTGTGCAACCACTCTGTGCTATGCAACTGGCATTGTGTGTGCAAACACCTTGCACTGTGTGTGCAAACGACATTGCATGTGCAAACTCCACCTTGCACTGGGCAACTTGCATTGCACTTGCAAACCCTTTGCACTGGGCAACTGGCCTCACGCGTGAAAATGCCTTGCACTGGGCAACTGGCATTGTGCATGCAAATGCCTTGCGCTGTGCGTTCAAAGGGCACTGCGTGTGCAAACACCACCTTTCTTTTTCAATGGAGATATCCCATCTCCTAGAGCTGGAAGGGCCCTGGAAGGTCACTGACTCCAGCCCCTGCCCTCACTAGCAGGACCCAGGACTGATTTTGCCCCAGATCCCCCAGTGGCCCCCCAAGGATTGAACTCCCAACGCTGTGCACTGGCATCGTGCGTGCAAACACCTTGCACGGGGCAACCGGCACCGCGTGTGCAAACCGCTGCAGCCCGGCACCGCTGTGCGCCCCGCGCCGAGCACCGCCCGAGTGAGCCCGGAGCGCAGCCCGCCCCCTGCGGACCGAGGCGGCCGGTGGGGAGCTGCGCATGCGCGTCGCTGCCCTCCGCTGGCGGGGGCGGCCCCAGGAGGCTCCGAGCGCTGGGTCCGGCCGGCTGGGGGGCGATGTGGGGCGGCTCCCGGCTCCCGGCCCCCTCCCCGGGCACGGACCGGCCAGAGACCCCGCCCGGGCCGCGCCCTGCAGCCGCCGGCCGCGTGAGTGAGCGGGGGGGGGGGCAGTGGGGCTAGTGGGGGCACTGGGGCTGGCAGGGTTGGGGGGCAGTGGGGCTGATTGGGGAGCACTGGGGCTGGCAGGGTTGGGGGGCAGTGGGGCTGGTTGGGGAGCACTGGGGCTGGCAGGGTTGGGGGGCAGTGGGGCTGGTTGGGGAGCACTGGGGCTGGCAGGGTTGGGGGGCAGTGGGGCTGGTTGGGGAGCAGTGGGGCTGGCAGGGTTGTGGGGGTTGGTGGGGGGTAGTGGGGGCAGTGGGGCTGGCAGATGGTTGGGGGTACTGGGGCTGGCAGGGTTGGTGGGGGGCAGTGGGGCTGGTTGGAGAGCAGTGGGGCAGTGGGGGGTAGTGGGGGCAGTGGGGCTGGCAGATGGTTGGGGGTACTGGGGCTGGCAGGGTTGGGGGGCAGTGGGGCTAGTGGGGGCAGTGGGGCTGGCAGGGTTGTGGGGGTTGGTGGGGAGTAGTGGGGGCAGTGGGGCTGGCAGACGGTTGGGGGTACTGGGGCTGGCAGAGTTGGTGGGGGCAGTGGGGCTGGCAGACGGTTGGGGGGCAGTGGGGCTGGCAGATGGTTGAGGGTACTGGGGCTGGCAGGGTTGGGGGGCAGTGGACATCTAGTGTGTGTCAGGGACTCAGGGTGGTTTCCAAGCTGCCTCTGTCCTGTGAGTTTTGAAGCATTAAACTTCCCCGCGGTTCCCCGGTCGCCCGGGTCCTGTGGGGCTGCAGCTCAGCAGAGCCAGTGCTGGGCATAAGCAGACCAGGCAATTACTTGCCCTCCCCATTAATGATTAGTGTGTGTTTTATTAGGCCCCCCAGTGGGCTAGTACCATCACTGCAGTTACAGGAAGGACAGAGACCCCCAGGTGACGGGCAGGGGTAGGGCCCTGTATGGCAAGTAAATACCCTGCTGATCATACGGATGAGCTTCATGCAGGGAGTTGGCCCTTGTCAGAGAGAGGACTGAAGAGCGGGAGGGAAAAGAGGGGACCCTCTTGTCTCTTATAAACGTGTATAGTTTGGAAAATACCCAAATCCAACAAATTTCAAAACCCTTTTAGAGCATTTATTATGAATCCTATAACAAAAGAGGGTTATAGATAAAGTGTAGGGCTACGAACAGTCTTCAGCTAGTTAATGCAAAAGAGGGGGAAGGAATGTACACCGGCAACGGAACGACAAAACTTTTGTCTTACAGGGGTGTTAAAACACACACACACACTCCCGAAAGACAAAAGTTTTGCGGACGACAAGCAGCGGTGTGAAAAGCTCTTTTGTCAAAGCTCTTTTTTGACAACGCTAACACCGCTCGTTGGCGGTGGAAGTTTTTTGTCGGCAGGAGAGCCGACAAACAGCAACTACCCCGCGCTCCTTTTAGTGACACGGCTGTAGCGACATAACCCCGTCGCTAAAAGCGGCGTTGTGTAGACATAGCCAAAGTAGCAAATTTGGAAGAACTTTCTGAGAGCAGTAGAGAGCCAAGCTGGAGTTAGTGTATCCAGACTGAGCGTGGCAGAAGTTTAGAGGGGAAACTTTTGTGATGATGGAGCAAGCCATCTCATTAGGAAAACAGTTTTTCCTTCTGGGTACTCCCCATTATTTTCTGGGGTTCCATTCAGTCCATTCAGCTAGGATCCTGTCCCCCTTTTGCTTTCACGCTCAAGCCCCAGTGAGACCAGGTGAAGTGAGTGCAAGTTTGTTTTGGTTTCTTTTTTTGTTTTGGCTGCTTTTAGGATAATAAAAATGTTTATAATTTAAATTCTTATTTGAATTGTGGAGGAGGGGTTGTGCTTAAACGAAACCTATCAAGCCACCTGCAGTTACAAAGAGATTGTGCTTTTGGGTGAGGGTTGAATTTGTTAGGGTGTGGTGTGGTGGTGTTGGTGGGTTGGCATGGTTTGGTGATAGGCATTATTTTTTTCAACAGCTTTGTTTCAGTGTCTCTGTCATGGTTGCATTTTGCTTCCCAGTAGCTATGCCTGCACACATGGAGTCTGAGATATCTGCTATAATTAGAGGGGAGGGAAAAGATTCATGAAATATTATTGCCTGAACTACTTTGCTGAAATAATTGGCTAGGAGAGGATAGAGCTAGAAAGAGACTGGAGTTTGCTTTTCTCATCATTACAGATTATTGTCATAAAGGTTTTCAGGCTCCAGTATGAGAGGAAAACCCATGGTATCCCCCTGGAGTTGTTCTGACTTGCATTGCAATTTGTCTGCACAATATAGGGGGAGGAGGAAGGGGGCTGTGCTAGGAGGTTTTCAAACAATAACAGTGTTGGAAAATGACTTTCTTGTGTTTCAGCTTCTTCTATCAATATTTTTTTTCAAGAGCACTTTAATATTCACCCTAGCTGAAATAGATGCTCACAGATTATTATTTCTACACATTCAACAATATAATTTTGAGTATCTTGTCTTTGTCCTTTTGGTACAACACTTGACGTCTCCTCGCATTGAGTCTAATATTTTTTCCACTAGGAACCAGTGAACCATGTGAGTAAATTTTAGCAATAATTCTGTGCTGCTTCTGTCTTTCCCCTCTCTTTCGGTTAAAAAATCCAATCCGCTTTTCTTACTTTGTGAAATTTTGGTTTCAAGTGTGCTGCAATTTCAACAATCTTGTGATCACAGAGGTAAAAGGGAAGCTTTAACAATATGTGTCTAGTGAAATCAGTCCTGTCAAAGCTGTTTTTATAGATCATGCTCTTTTGTAGCAGAGTTCAAAAGGCAGGCTGGAATTTGCTGTTTTGAATTTGTTCTTCATAATTATTATTTAAAAGGAAGTTTTAAAAGTAACCTTAGCTGATGAGTGTGGGCCAGATACAATACTACAATAGTTTTTCTAGTTTGAAAACTTTCCAAAGTGAAGCAAAGAGCCCTACTTAGCTGTTGTTGATGTAACTTGATCATTTGAATTGTCAACAATTTAGAGGTTATTTTACCAAATTAATTCTCTGGGCCATTACAAATTAACTATTAAAATTTACAAAAAAATTGGACGTTGCAGGGAGTAACGTATACTAGATTTAGGGGAAGATTTTCAAAGGCACCTAACTCGGTGAAAATCAATAGGAATTAAGTGCCTAACTGCCATTTGAAAATCTTTCCCTTAGGTTTTAAATGTGAAAAAGGCTTGCTTAGTGAGCAGACAGAAAGGATTGCATGGAAAACCTAAGCAGCTGATGCACATTAAGACTAAATGTGTATATATTCCTGAGCCAAAAAGTGCAGGAGTCTAGAAAATTTAATTGTGAAATGTCGTTTGTTATCAGAGCTGTTTTTTACTAAGAACCAAGACTGTAAATCTTTCCAAGTAGCTGTTTTTGTTGGGCAAAGCTACAGTTTTATAGATGAAAAAGGATTTTAGATATTCTTTTTGAAACTAAATGGGATGTTTGGCCATCATGGGAGGTGAAACTTCTGTGTTAGCATGAAGTATTTGTATCAGATTATGGGGGGACAATGGATTGGTGCTCAGGACGTGTCCCCCATAAGTACCCAGTTGCAGCTTGTCTGTGGTCTGGGGAAGCAGACAATCCAACTAGCAGTGCATATGCCAAATAAATATCAGATTATGGGCATATAGACTTTAAGCCTTGAAGATCTCTGAATTCGTTGTGATGCAATCTCTTCCTTGTCTAAGTAGAACAACATTTACTTCCATATATATGTTTTGACATTGGAGGGAACATGTTATAACCTGGTAGTGTAAGGATTGGGTAATGTTAACACAGCCTTCAGTATTAGCACTTGCTTTTTTGCTTGATAGAGAATATTGGCCCCAAATCACAGGGTTACTTTCTCCTGGTTTCAAGATGTTCCAAGGAGTCTATAATTTCCATCGGAACCGCGATAAGCAGATGGACCTTTAATACGCTTTCATGTAAGGATGCACTTCTACAAGCACATCTATACTGTTTCTCCCCATCCCCACCTCTGCCTTCCAAAATAGCCTGCAAGCATTTGGTGCAAGTACAAATCCCAGTGTGGGAACTTGATCTCATGACCTTTTGGCCCCAAATTTTAAATTCTACCAACAGCACCAAAATGAGGTTGCAAATAGCTACCTTAAATCACCTTATCTTACTACACTTATGTAAAACTGTTAAAATGGTGATAGGCTAAGACAGTGGTTCTCAAACATTTGTACTGGTGACCCATTTCACATAGCAAGCCTCTGAGTGTGACCCCCCCCTTACAAATTAAAAACACTTTTTATATATTTAACACCATTATAAATGCTGGAGGCAAATCGGGGTTTGGGGTGGAGGCTGACAGCTCACGACCCCCCACGTAATAACCTCATGACCCCCGGAGGGGGTCCCAACCCCCAGTTTGAGAACTCCTGGGCTAAGAAGAGAAGAGACTGTTCCCAACCTGGGTTTAGCAACAGAAGCGCCGTCTGACTTCTCTGTGTGCCTAGACAGGAAATGTGGAAGTACACAGCTGCGTGCACTCTGCTCTGAGGTGCAATCTCCTGAAGGACTGGTGTACGTACAGTCTGTCCTGTTCTCCCCAAAATTCATTGAACTGAGGTAGGTATTTGATCTGACTTCTATAAAGCTTAGTGGAGTAATTTAAAATGCAAGCTGGAAAAAGTTGTATTTCTGTATGCAGTACAGCACCTATGGGGCTGGCCAGGAGGTGTAGATTTGGGGTGGTCAACTTTTGTTTGTTTGGTTCCTTGTAATGAAACTATATGCTGTACCCATGAGAGCTATATATTCTGTGGTCCAGTTGCAAGGATGGGTGTGTGTGTGTGTGTGTAGGGGGGGGGATGAAGAAGGATATAAATATGCTAGCAGCTGTTTTAAGACTTTGAAACATCACTAGCAGCAAGTTTTGCTTGGGCAGATCAGAATGGGTTTAAGCCAGCTACGGCCTAGTAGTTGTAAAGTGCCCTGACAGTATTTGGAATTGAGTGCTAAAGGCTCTAAAGCAGTGGTTCTCAATCAAGGGTATGCAGGAGGCAGAGGAAAGGTTCAGGTGCTGTTCATGAACCAAGTCAGCTCTACATTCAGACTGATCACCATTTTAGAGTCTTTTGGCTGAATTACATCAAGTTTAGGAAGGTGTCTTTTACAAATATATCTACAACTCCTGTGAAAGGAATTTTTTTCAGTTTTCAGGTTCTCTCTTTTCTATTTGAGTAGCTGTAATTTGACTGTAACATTTTGCTCTGAATTGAAATGTCACATGCAAAGTCTTGGTCCAACAATGAACTTCTTTTTATAGGTTTGAGAAGTTGTTTTTGATTTGATTATAGAGAAATCTGTTTTAAGAGACCATCAAATATTCCAAACATGTTGAGTACAGTTTTGATATTAGACCTACTTTTGCTAAGCCACCCATTTCTGTCAGTCTTGTGAGTGGTCTTTTAAGATGGTTTTCGCTGTGTTTCAAACCAATCCAACTTTTCAAAACTTATGAAGAGGAATTCTTTCTTAGACAAAGACTGTGTATGGCTGATAAGGATTGAATTCTTGCACAGGTTTTGCTAAGTTGTGGTGTGTGTTTGTGTGGTCTGGGTGGGGGCTAGAGAACATGTGGCTCTAGGTGAGAGTTTGTCCTTTAGACTTTCAGAAGGCTTTTGAGGTTCAGAAAACAAATTAAATGAATCATGAAATCAGCTATTGCAAATACTCTAAATTTAATCACAAAATGAAAAATAAGGGCAAAGGGCCACAAAGTCTTTATGAACTATTTTAAATTACCATGCTGCCAAGTGTGTTTTGGTAACAGAGCACAGCAACATTCTAATGAAGTGATATTTTCAGAAGTAAAACTTTTTGGAGGGAGGATTATGTGTGTAATTTAAAGTTCAGAGCTTTTCTGCAGCAAGCTACAATACTTACCATTGCACAGAAGTAAAAAGACCAACTGCATTTTACCTGCTGAAAATGTATATTGCTTAGTTAAAGGCTAGCTATAAAACATGTTGGACTATGGGCTAGTAGATATTTTTTAAGTAGTGGTGATGTTTAAATTAACATCTCAGGATTTATGTGATAAAATGAATTAGAAGCTTCTTTTTTAACCCTATAAATAAGAAGATATATTTGAAATAATGAATGGTGTATTTATGGTCATAGCTGTATTAAGGGAAATGCAATGAAAACTTTGAGTCAGCTGAGCTGATGTTTGAGGCATTTCCCTATGGAATCATTGGACTGAAAAATGTTTTATATGCTTAAACTTGAACAGATGCTTCAAAACACAGACACACAGTCTATTCCAGTGCAAGTTTAACATTAGCAGTTCCATTCACACCACCAGGATTAACTTGTGAACACTTCCATTTTAAATACCTATTTTCAGTGTCTTTTAGTTCACCGCCAAGGCCCAAAGTCAGGAAGGTCTTTAAGCATGTGTCTAACTAAGTAGCCCAATTGATGTCGGTGGCTTAAAGTTAGGCATGTGCTTAAGTGACTTGCTGAATTGGGATCTAAATTTCCACATAGGAAATGAGGGTAAATCCTGCATTCCTTTCTTAACAGAAGTTTTGCCTAAATAAGGACATGGGATTGGTCTTCAACTATAACAGAAATTAGTTCCACCTTTTTAGATACAGGTTCGTCAGACAACAGAATTATAACAGCTTATGGTACTTGTCTGGGCTCCAGTACTCAAAAGGAAATGTAAACTTGAAAACAGGCAATCAGCAAGTCTTACATACCAAACTCTTTTATGCAAACACCACATATTTGGTGCTGCTGAACAGGTGATACATTGCATGTTGTCATCACCTTTGCCCCAAGTCTCACCTGTACTCTAAACACTAATCCTTGCCCCCTAGGCCTATTTTAAAACTTCTTAACAGCTTCAGACAGTTGCCATTTCTCATTCAAGAAACAGCCTGTTGGAGTATTGATTCCTCTTTACTCCCCAAGTGTGGACCCTTGTACTGGTAAGAGGAGCAGAACTGGTGACATTCAGCACTGGATTAGTGATAGGGTCTAACTGATCGCCATATTTGGGGTTGGGAAGGAATTTCTCCCTGGGTCAGATTGGCCAAGACCCAGGGGGGTTTTCGCCTTCCTCTGCAGCATGGGTCATGAGTCACGTTTAAACTAGTATAAATGGTAAATTGTCTGTAACTTGAAATCTTTAAACCATGATTTGAGGACTTCAGTAACTCAGCCAGAGGTTATGGGCCTATTTCAGGAATGGGTGAGGTTTGGTGACCTGAAATATGTAGGAGATCAGACTAGATGGTCACGATGGTCCCTTCTGACCTTAAAGTCTAGGAGTCCAATATAGTTCAATGGCTGATGAAGGGCTGGACTTGGGCACTTTGTTATTTGAAAGGTTCCTGGAAACTCCTGAGACATTAGACTTTAGTAGTATGATACTATATTAGTAGGATCAATTTTAGGTCATTTTTTTAGAGGATTCTTAAATTTATTACATGTCTTTTTCCTCTGTCTGTGCAGTTGGATTGATGTTACTAAAGGACCTGGGCTTTACAGGTGAAGGGATGTGAAAAATAATCATGCTTTTTTTTTTTTTTTTTTTTTAAAAGAGAAATTAAACTGTGAAGTATTTCTGAAATATGTGGCATCTACAGAATAAATGATAGTACCGTTTGGCGTAACGGCTTTATTGGCACTCATTTGGGGAGCTCTGAATAACTCACCCATGACTTGGCCACTTGTGAATAATGTGGCCATTGCTAACTCGTTGATGAAGCATCTGTGTATCTAATCACCATTTATAAAGTGCTTTACATCACACCATCCTGTATTCTCATTCCCTCTCTTACCGTAACCCATGGTATGTGTTTATATAACAGTTTGCTATCCAAAGGACCTGAATGATGCATTGAATTTCTGGTGTGGGGGTACTTTTTATTTTAAGGGTTAATGGTGACTCCGGAAAACCTTACTTGTTCAAGTAGTCAGCATTACTCAGGCGAGTAAGGAAAGTAGGATCAGAGCATTTCATTGGAAGAGGCACTTTTAGGGGGTCAGGGCGATGATACCACTCCCTCCCTAGTTTGAAAGGATGAGTACAAAGTTAATACCGACCAGGGTTTACAGACGTGGAATACATTTGTCTTCAGGGCTGAGCTCTCTTGTATCAAACAACTTCCTTTTCGATTGTATTAAAGTAAAAATAATCTCCCTGTTCTCACTTCAAACATTTTTCAAGTATTTTTAAAAATACATGTACACTTTTGGTTAAAAGCAGACATCCATTTAAAACAGATACCCAGGCTAATGCAAAGATACTGAGGTTAAAACATGTTTAAAAGTGGAAATACTCTTACAATGGAAAGCTTCAACAGAACTCAAATAAAAATACTTTATTAAAAAAATAAATTCAAGTGTACAAAAAAACTGTGTGCAGGTATCTTCACTTTCACTCCATCAGTCTGAAAATTATCTTCCCTAGTCCTGCTCCCAAATCAAGCCTTTTTCTATGTTCCTGCTGCCCCCTTCACTGGAACTTTCCATCTCTTCAGCTCGACATTGCCATGCCGCAATTCAGCTTGTTTTACAGAATGGCCTGATCCTACTCCCGTTGCAGTCCATGGCAGAATTCTTACTGATCTCAGTGTCAGCAAAATGTGGCTATTTTCACTGGCATTCAGGGCTGTGTATATATTACCTTGAGCGAATCCATGAGCTACATTCTGGAAGAGGAGGGAAGTGAAATTCAGCCGCTAAGCAAACTAATCCAATAAGCGTGACTCGTCTACCAATAATTACCAGTGGCACAATTGTTTTTACTTTATTATTGTCTTACTCCAGCTGATTGGTTTGGGTATGTTGTTTTCATGTCTAGCACATGCATACTGAGGAGGTGCTGTCTTTTGTGATCTACTTGTGACTTGTTCCATGTGCACTAGGAAATTAACCCATTGCTGATAATGGTTATCAGGATCCCCCTGAAATGGTGGTCAAAACAGCTGTCCTGGTAGCATAGATGAAGTGATGGGAAGGAAACTGTATTCAGCACCCGTATACAATTGAGACCTGATTCCACCAAGTCAGGAAAGGGGAAATTTCCTAGTGTAGATGGTGCCTTAGAGATGATAAACCAACAGATAATCAGTGCTTCCTTGTTCCCACACCCTGCTGGCAGCCATTATGGATGAAGAGCTCGCGTCTGTCCTCTCTTTCAGAGTGAATGAGGCAGAAAATGTGGCCGGGGCTCAAATCGTCTTTGTATTAAGCAGGCTTGCTGATGTCTCAATCAGAAAACAGTTACATCAGTTTGGACAGACCAGTGCTGCTACTCTTCCAAATTATTGGTAAATACACATGTGTTACATCAAATAGTATGGATGTGTGTTGAAGCATTTAGAACAAAAACTAGCTTGTCTAGAATGTTTTAACATTTTTCTCTATCTTTACAGTTTCCTCTTAAATTTTTATTGTTGTAAAGCAAGTGGAAGATTATTGGGATCCATATTTCATAGTGTAAACCTGCCCAGTCTTGGAAATAAAGTGTCTTGTCCAAGGACAACCTGGATCTCAAGTTTGGTTGTCTGACAAGAGAATGTATGTTTGCCACTATTTTTTTAAATATCCAAATTGATTTTTTTAAAGATTTCGCTGTGTTCTGGGTTGTATGTTTGTGAAGTCCCTCTTGTAAGGACAAATTGCTAATCTGATCTGGCCAGCACTTAAAATTCTGTGCTGAGGCTGAAGTTGAATAATAATCTTACTAAGCAGTAATTCTGTTCAAGTAAAGTGTGTATACACAAGCAAAAACTTAATTTAGTGAGTGTTAAGCTTGTCTCAGGATACACCCTACTCACCCAAACTCTTGAAAGCATGGAAATAAGAAATTAAAGGAGTCTCTTGGCTTCCGTGACATTTTCACATTACCTACAGTGCTGTTGGTAACACACTCCAGCATAAAACATTCCCTTCCCACTCCTAAAAGTAATATGTCCCCCGGCTTGCACTCTTCTGCAGAACCTTAGCAGTGACTTCATATGCTCTCGTATCAGCAGATCGATGCATCTAACTGGCTCACATTCTGTGCAGTTGGGAAGTTAATATGCATTAAGGTTTTGGAGGTTGCTGGTAGGTTTCTTGGCCTTAATAATAAGGGTGGTGAAATACATGGCAATATAAACTGCAGTTAATAGAGGCAAGGTTTGAACTCACACGATCTAGGCTCCTAGCTTAATGTAGTTTTCTCCAGGCTATAAGATATGGTCCATGAAGGTCTTTTTCTTTCTTCCCCTTCTAAATACAACTGATTACTCTGTGGCGCTTTTCTTTTCGGTTATTTTAAAAAGTGAAAAATCATTAGACGAACAAATACAGCCAAAGCAAAACCTATATTGTAATAATTAGCACATGAAGAACAATATATGGTGTAAAACCTAGGATTCCAGATTTGTTGTTAAAAGGGTCCACAAAAGATCAGACGCTCAATCCAATTTTTAGAAAGTGGTAATTTTGAAATTTTTGTTCTTAGTCTCCACCCATTTTTCATCAACCTACCATAAAAATTCGAATATTACTCAATGCTTGTGTTCCATATTTGGGGGGGGTTGAGTATTTTTAGAAAATAAAGGTTTTTAAATTCCTGTTAAATTGAAATGTGTCCCCCAGCATTGACTATATTCCAGCAACAGCTCCAGCTTACGATATTCGCTTTTCCCAAAACAAAGCAAGTGGCACAACTGATTTAGTGGCGCTGACGCTTCAGTTAATTCTAGTAGTTAATAGCATTTACAAGGAAACTGAGACAGCAGGCTAATCTTTTTGCAGAAGGAATGGATGATTTGCTTGCCCAACCTGCTGTTTTGCTAATCTCTTTGTGTTCCACTACATTATTTGCACCTGTACTGAACTTTGGAAAGGGTGCCCATGGCTAGACACAGGGTGTCCATATAGTGCTGTATGGCACCCACCGGTTATGTGTGTAGCATACAGTGTGGTTTAGAAAACTCTGCTGATGGTTTGGTAGGACAGCATAGTCATCTTTTACCCTTGAGCACAGATGACCCTTCCCTACAAATGCTGCTCATAAGTCATTTTGGTATGCAGACAACATGCAGCAGATGAAGCAGTTGTGAAGAAGGCCATTCAGCTCAGCTCAGCTCACTGGTGGCAGGCGTCCTGCTCAGAGTTCAGTGCTTGCTGTAGAAGGAGTCTTGCGGTCCTGTGCTGTGCTAGAGGCTTAGAAAGTTTTCCTTTCCTGCAAAGCCTAGACCAGCAGGGATTTCAAAGTGCTGCGTAGCCTGTTAAATCCAGGCTGGCTGCTCAGATGCAGTCTAACTTCTCCACTACAATTTGCAGGTAAATTGCCCCTTTTTAGCACCCGATTAGCTGTCTTTGTGGGAGCAGGATCTGTTGTAGGAGCACCAGTGATCTGTATGTTATGTATAACCTGTATGCTCAAAAGGTCTGTTACACTCCCCCCCCCTCCCTCTTTGAATACCTGTGAAGTGCCTTTCTCCCTCCCACTCCCTCCTGGAATTCTTGTGGGATGAATGGGCTGGTTGAACAGCTGGAAGATCAGAAGAGCTTCTAGGTAGACAAGGTGTCTGGGACTCTAATTAGGCAGCACTCACACACCCACTGCATGGACACTGCCCGAGGTGGCGTGTGACCAACCAGATGCGGCCAAGACATCTCTAGTCGCAGGCCATGAGGAGCAGGCCCTTAAAAGGGGAAGGGGCCATGTGCACTCACAAGCTTGTACCTCCCATGAAGGCCCTTCGCCCGGACCGCTGGCCAGTGGTTCGCCGCGTTGCATTCCATCTTGCCTCGGGAAGACTTACCTTCATCGCACCGTCCATCGCTGCGCTGTGGGACACTTACCTTGAAGGATCCTGACATCTCCAGTGCTGTGCCTGTCCTGGGAGCATGAGTATGTGAGTGTGAATGTGATCTCCCCTCCCCCTTCTTTTGAGCTTAGCTATCAATATAATAAACGTGCTGCTTTCTGCCAAACTCTGGTGGGTTATGAGTCCTCCCTAAGCTTACTAGCTGGCCCAATTTCGGGTAACAGGATCAGGCTAAGAAAGCACTCGTATGTCAAAGCAATGACTGTGGTATAAGTGCTGCAACCTGATAGAATCCTTGTGACGGGTTGGATCACAGAAACCCCCTTGGGAACTGCCAACTGATGTGCGAAGACTACTTCCGTCCTTGCTTTCCCTGCCAGCCTGGGACCCCAGCACCTGTCTTGTTGAGCCAGACACACCAGTCTGCTCCAACACAGACCCAGGGTCTGAACCAGGTGCCCCAAAGCTGCAGACTTAACTGAAAGCAACTTACAGAAGTGTTCCTGTCTTTAACACTCAGATGCCCAACTCCCAATGGGGTCCATACCCCAAATAAATCCGTTTTACCCTGTATAAACTTTATACAGGGTAAACTCATAAATTGTTCGCCCTCTATAACACTGATAGAGAGATATGCACAGCTGTTTGCTCCCCCTCCCCCCCAGGTATTAATACATACTCTGAGTTAATTAATAAGTAAAAAGTGATTTTAATAAATACAGAAATTAGGATTTAAGTGGTTCCAAGTAGTGACAGACAGAACAAAGTGAATTACCAAGTAAAATAAAATAAAACATGCCAATCTACGTCTAAGAAAACTGAATACAGATAAAACCTCACCAGTTCCAGTAAGCTTCCTTTTACAGACTAATCTCCTGCTAGTCTGGGTCCAGCAATCACTCACACCCCCTGTAGTTACTGTCCTTTGTTCCAGTTTCTTTCAGGTATCCTTGGGGGTGGAGAGGCTATCTCTTTATCCAGCTGAAGACAAAATGGAGGGGTCTCCCACAGGCTTAAATAGACTTTCTCTTGTGGGGAGAGACACCCCCCCCCATGCAAAGTCCAGCTCCAAGATGGAGTTTTGGAGTCCCATGGGCAAGTCACATGTCCATGCACGACTGAGTTTCTTGTCAGCCAAGCCACGTTCCTGGGAAAGCTCCGATGTGGACTGGCATCTTCGAGTTCATTGTTGGCTTAAGTGGCTCTTGATTGGGCATTTAATTTGCACATTCCTTTCTCAATAGAAATCAAGCAAGTATACAGCCAATATTCCTAACTTCAAGTGCAAAAATGATACATGCATACAAATAGAAGGAATGTATTCAGTATATCATAACCATTACATAGATAAGTTACATGGCATATGTAGCATAAAACATATTCCAGTTAGATCATATATATATATTCATAAGCATATTCCCATGAAGACTTATGGGGTACACCTTCACATCTTATGCTTCATGGCTGGGGGGATTTGGGGTCTACAACTCATGGATATTCATAGAGAGGATATCTGCTTCCCTCAGCTGAGCAATCCCAAGGGCTCTGCTCAGGGAATCACTGCTTGAATTTGGCAGTTTTGTCAGTTATCTGTCAGATGTTCCCTTTGTGGGGAAGGTGGTTGAGAACAGTGTGGTGAAGCAGCTCTGGTCTCTTGATTTTTCTCAACACACCGTTCTTGCCAATCAGGCTTCAGGCCTGTGTGTGGTTCAGAGACAGATTTATTTGGCCATCATGATCTGGTAAGAGATGGGTCAGGTTTCATGCCAATGCGGTTGTCTTTGTTAACAGTCTTCTATACAGTTGACCATGAGGTGCGGTTGACTTGCCTGCAGACTAGCAAGAATGGACAGAGTTGCTCTTCTGTGGCTTCTTTCCCTCTAGTGAAATGTCCCTGAGGGTGATATTTGGCCCAGCTGCCTTGTGGGGTGGATTTCTGCAGGCCTGTGTCATCACCAGTACTTAACACACAGGAGGGTCCCCTTTGGGAGATAATGAGAGGGGTTTGGGGCTGTAGTGCACTCAGTGTGCTGTGGTCATTTCGCTCTGTCTTTTATCACATCCAGCCCGTGCAGTCTCCTTTTCCTGGTGCATGACTGAGACAGGGCATGGATGCAGGTTAGCTGACTCAAGCTTACTCTGCGAAGATGGAGATGGAGATGAAGCTGCTGGGTGCTCTCAGTTCTCTCTGCTGAGAGCATATGGCCATCAGAGAGATTTACAGTCTAGGCATTCTTTTGAACTCTTCTCCACTCCTCGATTGCCAGGTAGCAGAGCTTTTACCTATTTTTGCTTGGCTGGGAGAATTTGACCTTTTCTCTGGGGTGCAGATCTCACCATGGTTCTCTGTGCCTCTGCCACCTCTAGCCTGGACGGTGGCAACTTGTGATCCTTGCATCTACCCTCAAAGACCATCCAGAAGGTTCAGCTAAGGCACGACTCTGCAAGCTGCTTTCTGAGTGCTCAGACTTTTCTGCGTTCGTTACAGTTGTGCTTCACTGGCTTGCTGTTCACTTCTGAATGCAATTGGCGATGGCTTGTATAAAGCCTGACAACTTAAATGATACCACCTTTTGTCCCTGTGTAACTTCCGATGTTTGGGATCTTCTACAGCGCTGACAACTGTTTGGGAGACTGGAGGCAGGGGGTTGTCCATGTAGGTTCCTTCAGATTGGAACTTGCATGCTTTGTCAGTTAGTGGGAGCTGTTTGCTGACTAGCAGACTTCTTCCTGAGATGGTCTGGATGTGAAGGACTTGTTGCTAAGAGTTTGGGTTGGGGACATTCATCCGAGTGTGTCCAGAGGCTGGGCTGTGAGCTCGTGTTGCCACAATCAAAATACGAATGAATGAATAAAATAAACTACTATGGGATAGCAATTACAAGGAAACTGAGGGGAAAGATCAGCTTCTGTTTTCTGCCTCAAGTCAGATTTACCAGACAGACAGTAGATATACCCAGAAGTTTTAGGTGCTGGTCAGTAGTTACTGGCAGGCAGCAATACTTCATCTTCACCATGGGTTTTCTTTTCCCAAGTTGCTGGAGAATTGGATTCTTCCTAGCTTGATAACTAGATGTGAACAGGTTTCTGTAGAGCTTGTTCCTGTGCTGTTGAAATGTGCTTGTTGCGTAGGCCTGTTTTGGGAAACCTGGATTCTCTGTGTGTGTGCATAGCACTGTGATAGGCGCCTTAGAAAGCAGGGTTTTTTTTTTTTTTCTTGTCATGTGGGGAGTCCACAGCAGTTAGATTGGGTGGAGGAACGAAAAGAACTGATTTACACACTCTCTCTCTCTCTCTCTCTCTCAGAATTAATTGCATCATGATGGACAGGATTCTTAGATATTCAATTTCTTTTTGTTAGTGGGAGTTGTTATTCTTCCTCACACATTGCACTGGAAACCACCTTTTTGGACGTAATGAAGTATGTAATGCTTTCATGTGAACTGTGTTACCTGAGCTGTAGGGGAGCATTCCTAAATTGAAGGCCATTTTTGCATCCATATTAGTTCACCTATAGGGCACAGCAGGCTACTTGGAGGTTCATTTCTTAGCTGTACATTCAGGTTTGTGTTCTAATCTGATTTATATAATGTGGATTGTTCAAAAAGGAAAGACCTGTACTTGACCTCTTCATTTTTTTGACATTACAAGTATTTCATGGTTCTATCTAGGCTTGGCAGAATTCGATATTTATTTTTTTTAAAAGTTTTGACAGATAATATTGATTTTTATTTTAAAGCATTTCCCCCTATTTTTATCAATTTACATTTTCACAGTTGCAGCAAATTATGGAGGGTCAGACAATGTGGGGAGTTAGACAATTATTGAATGACAGTAGAGAATAGCCAAAATTAAAAAAGTTAAAGCTTTAGAACAGTTAAAACACAAATTGTCAACATCACATGTCAAAATATACAAAGTAAATATCCTTAAATCAAACTCTAATAAGTTCTCAATCAGCATTTTTCTGTCTGTCTTTAATTTTCCATTATTATTGTTGGAAATACTTTTATCTCTTGGTGCGTATACAGTGAAATTGACGTTTACAAACATTTATTCATAAAAATCTATTCCTTGCAAAACCCATTTATCTCCCGTTTTAAAGTCTTGTTTATAGGCAGGATGGGATCTAAGGTCTCATAATTTAACATACAACTTTAAACTCTGGGGAAATGATGTAGGGAATCAATAGAACCTTGTTAAAATGCCCAAAATAGGAGGGCAAAATAAGACTAGTTGTCAAATGTCTGTTCAGGAATCTTCTCCAAATAGACATTGACAGTGTGGCTTTTTCTGAACCCTTTTCTGTTTTTTACATGTCACATGAGACTTGCAAGATAGACTGAATAGCCCAGCTATTTGAAAAACAGGTTTTTTTAAAAAAGTAGCTGAATCCTCAGTCAGAAATGTTATATAAGCACATAGAAACAAAGCATTTTTATCCAGTGCTACTGGTTTTACATGAATCTATTTCAGCTGTGTAAAATCATAAACTTTAATTAACAACTCTGGGATAGGTGGTGCCAGGGATGAGTGGAGAGTTGGGATCAAATCCCATTTCATGTCACAAGTTTCACTAGGAGGGTGGTGAAGCACAGGAATGGGTTTCACTAGGGAGGTGGTAGAATCTCCATCCTTAGAGGTTTTTAAGGCCCGGCTTGACAAAGCCCTGGCTGGGATGATTTAGTTGGTGTTGGTCCGGCTTTGAGCAGGGGATTGGACTAGATGACCTCCTGAGGTCTCTTCCAACCCTAATCTTCTCTGATTCTAAGTGAAGGAAGCTTAATAATATTACATCGTCTCATCCCAGTCTCCGTTTGTCAGCATTGCAAAACTCCTACACAGTTCCGCTTGTCTAATTCAGGAGGGACTCGGAACTGAATTGCAGGTCAAGATAGATGCCTGTTGGCCGTGCTGTGTTGGGGAAGCTTGCACAGTGCCTGTATTGGGTTCAGCACAAGCCAATGACTTTTATTCTCTCTTTTCATGAGCAATAAGATCTTGCTAAAAGGAAGCTACTTCCCTTCCTCTCAAGCACTTGTACATCTTGTGATCTCTGATGTTTGAATAGAAATGAGATTTGAATGAATAGTCATGATTAGTCATTTTAATTGGCCTATGGGGCCTATTAAATTTCATTCTGCATTTCTTGGAAGCTCAATTGGTTACCAATGAACTTACCAAATGTTAACTCCCACGTTCTTCTCAGCACACAGCTGCTAAATTGTTTGAAAGCAAAATGAAGTGAGTATGATTTGAAGAACGTGAATGGACCTAATTTAATTGGAGAAGATGTGATAAGATGTGGGAGTGAAGGAATCCCCTTAGTTGAGTGCCTTCCTCCTAAATGATTGCTTGTTCGCGATGCAAATGAGCACACGCCCATACTTACTATTTAAGGCTGAACTTTTCAAAGTAGTATAAAAGAGTTGGGTGCTCATATCCTATTAAAATTCAGTGGGAGTTGGCAGTCAAACGCCCTTAGGCTCCTCTGGAAAGTCCAGCCATAATACACAGGGAGATCCACCAACCCTTGTGGTCAGGTAGGCCTCTTGGTCACATATGGCTTAGAAATCAGGAGACAGGAGGCTGGATCTGGTGAGGTCCACGTGAGGGCCGTACCTGTCTCCCCCCAGGTCCATGGGACCTCTGTACTCCATATACAGGGACGGGTTTGACCATGTAGATCTGTTGGCTGGACTCCGTACATAGGGACATGTGTGGAGCAGCTCTACTTCTACTCCATAGCTGGTGAACTGGGTAGATTCCATTCCCTGCCCGGTTGCTGCAGGACACCTTTGTTCCAAACCCATTTATTCAGGCTTGGACAGGGCAGTGGATTTGGCCGATAGAGTGTTGACTCCTGACCAATTTCTCCAGCAAACTCTGTGAATGATGGAGCTAATGTTATACATCACTGCAAACAACCAATGAGTGTTACAATAATTCATCCCAACTCTGAGTCAGTGTTTATGCCAAGTCCATTTTTCAGTTCCTCCTTAGAGTGCCATCTGAAAGCAGGTAGGCAAAATTTGATTAATAAAGGTGTGGTCGGGACCAATTTACAGCCAGAGAAAAAGATCATGCTGTTCGTATTGTCTGCTCTGCCTGCTCTGAGCAGCCTTTGCTGCTCTAAGTGGTGTTATGGACTTATGACAAATATAAGGAATGAAGGTCTCTCTCAAATGCCTTTCGTGGCATGACGTAAATTAGTGGAAATTGCTGACAATTTGCCTTTTTCAGATGGGTGTCACTGTCCATAAGCCTTTGTTTCAAACAATAGAGAGTTATTAAGTTAAATGTTCCCAGAACAGCAAATCTGGGAAGTATTAAGTGTACAGTGTGTATGTGAAGGTTACTGTTATAGCTGAGTCCTGCAGTATACATGTTGTAAAGGCAGAGACATGTATTCTGTAGCTGCAGCCAGTTTCATAAGGCTATTAAAGGATACCATCAACTTAAAAATCACACTTCTATTTGTAATTATTTTTATCTCCTGTTATTTGTCACACCTATGATCACTGTAACTGACAGATCATAGAGAGAGAGAAATTTTCATTGTGCTTGCATTTAAAAGCACTGGGTGCAATTAGTCTGTTTCCCATGTTGTTTGTGTTGTTTTGGCACACAGCAAGATGAGAATTTTTTTTTAAAATGTGCTGTAAAATCACAAAAAAATTGGCAGTGGGGGGAGGGTTCACGGGTAGGAAAAGCAACTGAAGGGACTTTTAACTAACATAAACTTGCTAGATTTCATGACAAATGTCTTCTAAAACTAATGACCCAATTTCCTCCGTTGTACTGTAAGCTGGTCTGTTTTAAAAGTTGGCTTCTCTGTTTTCAGCTCTTGGGAACTTGGAATGAACATTGATGCAGTCTGGAAATTAAAGGCCAAATTCTGCTTGTGCTCCACATTTACACGGGTGTAGCTTCATTGAATTCATTTCAGATGTATATTGTGGCTACTTAAAGTAAATTTAGGGCCAAATTTTGCTCTGAGTTGAGATGTCATCAATTAAAAAAAAAAAAAAAAGTAAGTACATTTTGTGGCTCACTGGCCAACTACCAAGATATTAACTAGCATCATACATGGTCCATCTGTACAGTCAGAATTCTCAGGTAACTAGATTTGCATGGTTTAAAGCCAGAAGGGACAATTAGATCATCTAGTCTGGCCTCCTGTGTGTCTCGAGCCATTACATTTCATTGTTACCCTGTGTTGAGCCCAATAACTTGTGTTTGACTAAAGCATATCTTCCAGATAGGCCTCTAGTCTTGATTTGAAGACAGTAAGAGATGGAGAATTCAGCACTTCCCTTGGTAGTTTGTTCCAGGGGTTAATCACCTTCACGGTTATAAAATTGTGCCTTATTTCTAATTTGAATTTGTGTGGCTTCAGCTTTCAGCCACTGGTTCTTGTTGTGCTTTTCTCTGCTAGATTAAAGAGCCCTTTGGAACCCTGTATTTTCTCCCCATTTTCTGCATATTCATTGTAATCAAGTCACCTCTCAATCTTCTTTTTGAGAGTCTAAATAGATTGATCTCTTTAAGTCTCTCGGTTGTAAGACATTTTCTCCAACTCTTAAACCATTTGTTTGGCTTTTTTTCTGCACTCTCCCCAACTTTTCACCAGTGCCATATGCAGAGGTAAAATCTCCTCTGTAATCCTCCTCATTGGTCCTCTGTATATACATCCCAGGATTGCTTTAGCCCTGTTTGCCATAGCATTGCACTGGGAGCTGATCTTGAGTTGCTTGCCCGCTATGACCTCTAAATCCTTTACAGAGTTCCTGCTTTCCACAATACAGTCCCCCATTCTGTAGATGTGGCCTGCATTTCTTGCTCCTACATGTACAGCTTTGCGTTTGGCTATATTAAAGCTAGAACTAGGTGAAAATATTTCGAGAAATAGTAAATTTGCCCAAAAAATGCATTTTCAGGGCATCAAAACTACTCGCAGATTCAGATCAGATTTGGAAATAAAAAAAGGAAAAAACATTTAGAAAAAGTTGAAATGGTTCATTTTGACCATTTCAAAACTAAATGTTTTGACTTTTCATTTAGAAATGTTTGTTTTTGGCCATTTTGAAATGAAATGGGGTTTCATTTTGAAATATAGCTGATTAAAGAAGGGTGAAAAACCACCTGAAACAAAACAAAATATAGTTTTGGGTCAAATGAAGCATTCTGTTTGACCCGAAACAGAATTTTTCCGTTTTTGTTTGTCTGTTTCAGAAAAATGGGGGGGAAAAATCCGTTTTGGTCAAAGCCAATTTGAGAGGTTGGAGGAGAGGTTAGGATTGGCCCCGAACCAAAAAATCAATTATTCACTCTAATTAAAATGTATTTTGTTTGAATGGACCCACTGACCATGTGAGCCATGCCCTGTCCTCATCATTATTTACTGTTCTGCCAATCTTTGTGTCATCTGCAAATTTTAATTTGATGACAATGTTGAAAAGCATAGTACTGATTCCAGTGGGACCCAATTAGAAACACCTCAATTGATGAAGATTCCCCATTGGTGACTGCGTTTTGAGATCTGTTATTTAGCCAGTTCTTAATCCATCTAACATGCACTCTCTTGGAATTGTATAGTGATAATATTTTAACCATAATGCCATGCGGTATAAAGTCAAATGCCTTACAGATGTCTTAAGTATATTCCATTTGCGCAGTTACCTTTATCAACCAAACTTGTAATCTCAACAAAGAATGAAATTAGGTTTATCTGACCTGACCTTTTTCCATAAAACCATGTTGACTAGCATTAATTATATTCATATCCTTTAATTATTTATGAATTGCATCCTGTATCAATTTTTTCCCATTATTTTGCCCAGGATTTATGTCAGATTAGCTGGCCTGTAGTTACCTGGGTCATCAGCTTGTCCTGTTTGAATATTGGCAGAACATTCTCATTCTTTCAATCTCCCTGGAATTTCCCCAGTATTTCAAGATTTATTAAAAATTAACATCAGCAGGGCAGAGATCTCCTCAGCCAACATTTGTAGGACTTTTGGGTGCAGGTTATGTTGGTCTGCTAATTTAAATGTGCTTATCCTCAATAGATCTAGTTTAACATCCTTGGTTATCTAAAGAAGAGCTCTGTGTAGCTTGATGAAAGCTTGTCTCTTTCACCAAAAGAAGCTGGTCCAGTAAAAGATATTACCTCACCCAGCTTATCTCTGGAAATACTTTGTCATCCTTGTGATGTGAGTCTATTATCCTGCTGCTTTCCAAATGCAGAACAGAAATATTTATTCAACACGTTGGCCTTTTCTCCATCTTTTCTCCATGCATCTGAAGAAGTGGGTTTTTTACGCACGAAAGCTTATGCCCAAATACATCTGTTAGTCTTTAAGGTGCCACCAGACTCCTTATTGTTTTTGTAGATACAGACTAACATGGCTCCCCCCTCTGATACTACTTCATCATTGTTAACAGTTTTATCATCTCTGTCTAGTAATAGGCCTGTACCATTGTTAGGATTTCTTTTGGTCTTAAAATACTTTAAAAATTCAGTAATTTTTACTGATTGCTATTGATTTCCCTTTTTCCTATTTGTTGCATTTCCCCCACCCCCCACTAGCACTGCCTATTAATCTATGGTGACTCCTATCAGAGTAGGCACTTCTTAAATATCTTTTGTGCAATGAATGGAAAATGTTACACTTATGTTAGCATCACTAAGAGCCTAATTCAAAATCCACTGAAGTCAATAGACTCCCATTGACTTTATTAGGCTTGGGAATAAGGCCTTGGAATAAAATCCTCCTTGAGGAAAAGGTGCAGTTATGTTTCAGTTATGCTACAATTTCTTGTCTGTAAGGATGTTGTTACTAGCGTTACTCAGCTTTCTCTGTACTGTATTTTTCACAGTTCAAGGACAAAATGGATGGAGTTTGTTAAATCTTTTTTTTTTTTTTTAAATGCAAGCGTACAAGAGAGTTGATGAAATGTTTTAGTGAGAGTACACATTGAGTTCTGGATACTCCATTCCCATTACATTTCATCATAATTGGGTTTTCGTATCCCATAGGTTGCTATGAGAATCTCAGCCTAAATGTGTAAACAGTCATTTTTATTCAAATTTGAGGTACAGAAGCATCAGCATGTTTATCCCACCTTTTAGTAATAACCTTGGAAACAGTTGTTTGTGGACTGGGACTTAAGGACTTTTTTCTTCTTCTTTGTTTGTAGTGGCTTTCTTGAAAACCTACAAAGGAAACTTAGATTCTTCAGGCAAATTTTGGCTGGTAGAGATTCTGGATAACAGGTGAGACAGCAAAAGAGTTTAGATGTAGAATTTTTGTATGGATGATTAAATTTCCTTGCTCTCTTGATTAAATGTTGGCAGTGTTGGGACTGAGTGTTTTAAACTCTTAACGTGTGTCTCTTTTTTTAAGATAAAACGATTTGACCACCATGAGTTGGAGTTTCTTGACTCGTCTGTTAGAGGAAATCCACAATCATTCAACATTTGTTGGCAAAATCTGGCTGACGGTTTTGATTGTCTTCCGGATTGTCCTTACTGCTGTGGGAGGGGAATCCATCTATTATGATGAACAAAGCAAGTTTGTGTGCAACACGGAACAACCAGGATGTGAGAATGTTTGCTATGATGCTTTTGCTCCCCTTTCGCATGTGAGATTTTGGGTATTTCAGATCATTCTTGTCGCTACTCCATCGGTGATGTATTTAGGCTATGCCATTCATAAAATTGCCAGAATGGTGGAACATAACGAACCTGACAAAAGAACCAGGAGCAAAACCTTTTCAATGCGCTGGAAACAACACCGTGGCTTGGAGGAGACAGAGGATGACCACGAAGAAGACCCAATGATGTACCCAGAAATAGAGCTAGAAAGTGAGCGGGAGAACAAGGAGCAGCCAGCCCTCACTAAAGCAAAACACGATGGCAGGCGGCGAATTCGAGAGGATGGGCTCATGAAAATCTATGTGCTGCAGCTGCTGTCTAGGACTATGTTCGAAGTTGGCTTTCTTGTTGGTCAATATTTTTTGTATGGGTTCGAAGTCAGTCCCACATTTGTGTGTAGCAGGAAACCATGCCCACACAAGATCGATTGTTTCATTTCAAGGCCTACTGAAAAGACCATTTTCCTTTTAATAATGTATGGGGTAAGCTGCCTGTGTTTACTTTTGAATGTCTGGGAGATGCTCCATTTGGGATTCGGTACAATCCGAGACACCTTAAACAGTAAAAGAAAAGAGCTGGAAGACTCTGGTACTTATAACTACCCTTTTACTTGGAATACTCCGTCTGCTCCTCCTGGCTATAACATTGCAGTCAAGCCAGATCAAATCCAATATACTGAATTATCCAACGCCAAAATGGCCTATAAGCAAAATAAGGCTAATATCGCTCAGGAACAGCAGTATGGGAGCAACGAAGAAAACATTCCGGCCGACCTAGAAAACCTGCAGAGGGAGATTAAAGTGGCTCAGGAACGTCTGGACCTTGCAATCCAGGCCTATAATAACCAGAACAATCCCGGCAGTTCCAGAGAGAAGAAATCCAAAGCAGGCTCAAACAAAAGTAGTGCCAGTAGCAAATCGGGGGATGGCAAGACCTCTGTGTGGATTTAATGTTCGCGGAACTTGTACTTTTTTTCTTAGTTAATGATAACCAGCAATTCACTGAATAATTACTTTCATTAAGTAAACATTTGACTCTGTTTATCTTCAGGGATACTGTCGGCTAGCGATCCAAGCTCTCCAAAAGTTTATGCACATGCCCTAGAGTTACAGAATTTTATTCTTGTGTCTTCCAGGTCAGGAGAAGAACAGGTATATTTAAATCATTCTTGTTGAACGGTTTACACTGTATGTACAGTATTATGGTGCATTTATTATGCACAATTTTTTGTATTTGTACGTTGGACCTCTGCAGTTATACTTTTTATATTAAAGAAAAGAAAACAATACAGATAATGCTTAGCATTTTGCTAGTTCTATGACTGTGGTCAACAGACTTATTTTTCTCTTTTTTTGTTTGAAATGTGAAGCTGTCTGTGCTGCATTTCAGAAGTGCCTTGTACATGCGCACAAGACAGAGGATACTTCAGTTACCTAGGGAGCCTATTTAGTGTTGACTGCTTATCAGCAGAGCAGTCAAGGGTTTGGAGAATATTTAATGGTGCCACTGGTTACATCTTTATACAGTTATGTGCAGCTCACAAAATGGAAGTGTCATATACTAACCAGAAGGTGCCAGAATGTTCTACCCTGTGGTTTACATTATTTAGACAAACATATGCAGGTTGGAAGGCATCAGTTCAAAGCAAGAATGCCATACATAATTGGGGCAGGCAGGGTTTTGTAAGCTTTATCCAACAGGGGAAAGAGAAACTTAGAACTACTATAAAATGTTCTAAAAAAAAATATGGGTAGAAATTACTGTGTATTCAATAATTCCATGACATTTATGTGAAATCCATGATAAGGTATTTGTTTCGTAAGGTCTTACTATAGCACAAAAACCAATGAGGGCATTAAATTGTTACAGTAACTTCTGGATAACTGGTTTTTGTTTGTTTATTTATTTATTTTTAACAAAATGCTCTGACTTTGAGTAGTCATTGTAAACTGTATTTGTTGTGCATTACATTAGAAGGAAGCTTTTGATAGTCCCCTCCCCAAAAAAACCACAACGAAAACTTTGTTTATAGGAATATATTGAAAACTTGACAAAGATGCCTCACCCCCAAGCCATCTTTCTTCCATTGTGTCCTAGGAACTCAGCTCAAACAGAGCAATATGTAAATATTAGATTTCTGCTTGAGAGACTAGTTGGATTTAGTATTCTGAGGGTTTGGCATTAAAGTTAAATTTATAATTAGAAAAAGGAGAACGCAGTATTACTGCCTTTGGCAGTGTCTTTTTGGCAAGGGTAAGCATTAACGTTTGAGAGATGCTGATGAGTTGTATATGCTTTTAGCTACTATTTATAATACAGTCAAGGCCATGCTCTGTTTTCTCTTCTGTGAAATTTTAGTCCATTTAATAGATTTTGGGGGAAAGTATTAAGGGGAAACTCCTGTTCTATCGTGAGGCTCCCTCATTCCCACACCACCCTGGTTACAGTTAATCAGGAGCACGTTTCCAGAGGTGAGAAAGGGAATCATTAAGAAAGTGATAGATAATACGACAGAAAATATCATATTGCCTCTATATAAATCCATGGTACACGGCGTGCAGATGTGGTCGCCCCATCTCAAAAAAGATACATTGGAATTGGAAAAGGTTCAGAAAAGGGCAACAAAAATGATTAGGGGTATGGAACAGGTTCCGTATAAGGAGAGATTAGTAAGACTCGGATTTTTCAGCTTGGAAAAGAGATGACAAGGGGAGATATGATAGAGGTCTATAAAATCATGACTGGTGTGGAGAAAGTAAATAAGGAAGTGTTATGAGAAGGAGTAAATAACGCAAGAACTAGGGGGTCACCAAATGAAATTAATAGGCAGCAGGTTTAAAACAAACAAAAGGAAGTTTTTCTGCACACAACACATGGTCAACCTGTGGAACTCTTTGCCAGAGGATTTTATGAAGGCCGAGACTATAACAGGGTTCAAAAAAGAACTAGATATGTTTATGGCGGATAGGTCCGTCAATGGCTATTAGCCAGGCTGGGCAGGGATGGTGTCCCTAGCCTCTGTTTGCCAGAAGCTGGGAATGGGCGACGGGGGATGGATCACTTGATGATTCCCTGTTCTGTTCATTCGCTCTGGGGCACCTGGCATTGGCCACTGTCAGAAGACAGGACACTGGGCTGGATGGACCTTTGGTCTGACCCGGTCTGGCCGTTCTTATGAGGCAGTAAGGGAGCTCAAGCCCCAGTGCAGCAGAATACTTAAGTAGAAGTTAATTCCTGTTCCCAAAGCACCTAAGCATATGCTTAATGTTAAAAATAAATCAATGGGACATAGGCATATGCTTAAGTGCTTTGCTAAGGGATGATTTGCTGAATTGAGCCCTGAAAGTACTAGTTCCATGGAAAGCCACACTGTTCCCCCTTTAATTCCCTCCTGAGCATTATTAATGTTAGGGTATGTCTGTATGTCAAAAAAAGACCCACAGCAGTGAGTCTCAGAACCAGGTCAACTGACTCAGGCCCGTGCCGCTGCGGGGCTAAAAATAGCAGTACAGACATTCCCACTTAGGCTGGAGCCTGGACTTTGAAACCCAGCGAGGCGGGGGAGAGTCTCCGAGCCTGGGCTCCAGCTGGAGTCTGAACATCTATGCTGCTATTTTTATCTCTGCAGCAGGCGCCCCAGGAGCCCAAGGCAGTTGACCCAGACTCCAAGGCTTGGGGGGCTTTTTGTTTGTTTGGTTTTTGCTGTGTAGATGTACCAGCAGGGCCTAGTCTGGCTCTCCTTGAAGTCAGTGGCAAAAGTAGCGTTCATTTAAATGGGAACAAGATAGAGACCTTCTTCCAAAGATCAGCCCAAGCCAATACAGACTCCTTTAGATGCACATTGGTAGGCTGCTCCAGGCAGCAAGATGTTCCATGCTACAGGTATAAAACTTGCTTTCCCGCTTCTTCTCTTGCAATACGCTCATCCCCTGTTAGTCTGAGAAGTGTGTCTGAAGTCTGTATTTTAGCACTTAATCCCTACATGTTAAAAGTTCTTGGGGAGGTCTATTTTATTTTAAGTGGAGAATAGACCAGGTTATGTTGTCATCTTTAAAACAGCAAGTGAAATTCCAGACAGTCTGGCCAGCGAGAAATGGGTTTGTGTCACTAACTTTGTGTTGGTCAGACAGAATGTCAGTGATCGTCTGAAGGGAAGACTACTGAGACGGAGGATGGACAGAAGGGGTTAGGTTAGCCAGAGGGAAGATATGAGAGTGATGGGGAGGCTGGGTGAAAATCAGTGATGTCTGAAAGAACTGTGGAAAAGACATTTGGAGCCTGGAGATAAACATTATCCACAAATGCTGCAGCTTGGTTGTTCTCTCCAGCTTCCCAAGAGGGTTATATTGCTCTTAACCCCTTGTAGTTTCTTTGAATGCTGTTTAATAAGCAGGACTGCAGTAATTTAAAATCCTTTGCCCCTGGCTATTGTTTACATCTCCTGTACCCGTGTACCACACCTGTAGTTTAAAATTACCTGACAGTCAGTTACTGCCAGCTGCTCCATATGCTTTCTGTATTAGTCATTACTGCTTACTTTTGGGGGGCAAGTCATCCTTCCATTTGACCCTAAACAATTACCCGTTTAAAACCACTAGCTCATGTTAATCCTGTGAGATTTCCTTCAAAAACAGGAAATAATTCCATTACTTTAAAGCAATATTTTGTTTAAAATATACATAATTATTCCACAGTGTGCACTGAACTCATCCCAGAAATGCAAAGTAACTGAACTCAGATTTTTGTAGCTATTTTGTATTATTTTCAATTATGTAAAAAGTGCACATTTTACTTTGAAACTGAGTCTTTGCTACTCACGAGGTGGGTGTCTTTTAAAGCTGTACATTTTCATGTTTATGATGATCAGTTTCAAAGTGCATTTTAATTTTCCCTTTGAAGAATTTTCACATGTATTGCTTTAAAATGGTGTCCTCTTCGGAAGAGAGGAGGCGGCTTTGGGTTAAATCTGGGCCATCTGAAATAAATATTCAGAAGAGACTTTAAACAAAAAACTGAATATAACTTGGATTTTTGTTGGCATTATCAGAGTTTTCTATTTTTGGACACTTTTTTGAAAGAAACTATCTAGCATTTGCTAAAAATACACTCTGAATTCTTTTATCAGTGATGAGTTACGGTCTGTGGGTATACAGATGTGCATGTGTGCCGTGATGCTTTGTCTTATAGTTCATAGACCCAGATCTTGTAATTTTTCATAAACTTGACCTGGGGTTATTTAAAGTCACGTAGACTGCGCATTAGAAACTAACAGTGCCTTTTTGCAAATTATTCACTCTTCAGTGACCAGTGGAACAATAGCACATTTAAAAAAAGGCAAACTGTGTGAGGGCATGTCTACAGTAGAAACTTAAGTCGACCCATGTTAGGTAATTGCTACGGTGGTTGATGTCTACCCTACCCTCCTTCTATTGGTAGTGCACATCATAGAATCATAGGAGATTAGGGTTGGAAGAGACCTCAGGAGGTCATCTAGTCCAACCCCCTGCTCAAAGCAGGACCAACCCCAACTAAATCATCCCAGCCAGGGCTTTGTCAAGCTGGGCCTTAAAAACCTCTAAGGAAGGAGATTCAACCACCTCCCTAGGGAACCCATTCCAGTGCTTCACCACCCTCCTAGTGAAATAGTGTTTCCTAATATCCAACCTAGACCTCCCCCACTGCAACTTGAGACCATTGCTCCTTGTTCTGTCATCTGCCACCACTGAGAACAGCCGAGCTCCATCCTCATTGGACCCTCCCTTCAGATAGTTGAAGGCTGCTATTAAATCCCCCCCTCACTCTTCTCTTCTGCAGACTAAATAACTCCAGTTCCCTCAGCCTCTCCTCGTAAGTCATGTGCACTGGCCCTCTAATCATTTTTGTTGCCTTCCACTGGACTCTCTCCAATTTGTCCACATCCTTTCTGTAGTGGGGGGACTAAAACTGGATGCAGTACTCCAGATATGGCCTCACCAGTGCCGAACAGAGGGGAATAATCACTTCCCTCGATCTGCCGGCAACGTTCCTACTAATGCATCCTCACCAGGAGCACTTCCACCAACTTAAGAGGGGAGGGGGGGAGAGAGGATCTCAGCTCTGCACGCAGTCCCTGCCGGGAGCCCAGGTGCCCCCTTCCAGAGAACCAGGGGGCAGCTGAGCTCTGAGTGGGGCAGGTGCAGCCCGGGTGGAAGCAGGGAGCTAGGACTCGGGGGACAGCCAGGTGGGGAGTGGGGTGGGAGCAGCCTGGATGGGAGCAGGGGGCACAGACCCAAGGGGTGGCTGGGTCTAGCTGGAGCCCCCCTACCGTCACCCCAGTGACAGCCCAGCTTTCTTGTCAATTTCAATCCTTTCTGGAGACAAGAATGACAACAACCAGCCAATGTAAGGAACGCAGCATCTACACAGACACTGGGTCACCCTAACTACGCCGACATAAGCCCTACGCCTCTTGTGGAGGTGGAGTTATGAAGTTGGTGTAGTAGGACACTTATATCGGCGGGAGCAAGGCTGTCATGTATACACTGACATAAGCTGCCTTACATCGACCTAACTGTGTAGTGTAGACCAGGCCTGAGGGTCTGTCTTGGACAAGACCGACATACATGGAAATGTTTGCCTGCTGAAACCTGCGTTTGTGTGTATGAATGGGCACGTTGAGATCCACTGGTGGAAAGTGCCGTGTTAGCTGAGACTGAGATTTCGAAGGCGCCTAAGGGAGTTGGGTGCCCAGCAATGTTCCCTTTTATATTTTCCATCCATGTGTGGAGTCAAGTTTATGTGCACCAAGGTATGTGCAGATGTGTGCCACCAGTAGAAACAAAAATCCTAGATATAATACATATTTTTAAAAAGTTACCATCGGAATAATTACTCCAGCCAGGACAGGTTAGGCATTTTAGAACTCACTACTCAAAGAATTAAATTTAAGCATAAGAAAAATAAAATTATGAAATGCACAGACCAGTCAAAAAACTAAAATAACAGCACGGTGAAAGAATAAAATTACACATCTGAAAGAATTTTTTGTGAGTCCTGAACAGAGTTTTTAAAGATTTATCTTGTGGTTTGTGCATCTTTTCCCCCAAAATTGAAACCAGCTGAAATCCGCTACAAGAAAATGTAGAATACTGGCAATGTATCCTATTCTGTATGGCTCACATTGCTGTTATGCACTTATATTAAACGTAGCACTAAATATTTACTGTATTCTAATGCTTTTGGATTGACCTGACCACTCTGAACATTAAAGATTTCCTGTCATTTTTGTAAGAGGTGGGGGATCTAAATCCCTGTGTCCTGACTGGATTTTAATTTGAGTAATTACATTTTGCCAACCTAAATTCCTCTTGCGTTTTAACTGGCTAATAGTGGTATTCATTTTCTGTTTGAACTGCTGGCACATGTTGCTAAGCAGTGTTAAAAAACCTGGCGTTTCAGTGGTGGATGAAGTGATTACTATATATTGCTTACCTGCCTCACAGGGATGTTGAGAGCTAATACACCAAATTTATCCCTGAGGTAAGTCCATTGACTTCAGTGGAATTACCCCAAGGATAGGTTGTAGACATGTTGAGATCCTCTGGTGCAAAGTTCTGTATAAGTGCAAGGTGGAATTTTCTGCAGGCTCACGCATGTTTCCTGGAAGTCCGTTTAAAATGGTGTTACGGGCTGGAAAAGCCTGTCAGCCCTTTCACCCAGCAAGTGCTGCACTGTAGCTGGCTATTGTGCTTGTGGAAATGCAGGGAGGAGAAGTTAAGGTGAAAGCTCCATGACCCTATGCTCAGATCAGCTTGATTCCAGAGTCCCTTGCCTTAGGGAGAAGAGAGGAGCGCAAGGAGAGAAGCTGCAACTGGATATTTTGGCCTATGGAAATTGTATTTACATGAGCTGGTTCAGGAAGATACTCCTTTTCGTTAACCAGTTCCCTGGCTAATTTGAAGACCCATAAGACAAATGAAGTGTTGGCAGGGAAGTTTTGTGTGTGAGAATCTGGCCTCTGTACAATGTCCTTTAAATCTTCTCTTGAGAATAAAATCGCTTTCCACTGAGCCGAGAAAGACCATTCATGCAGAACCGACAGACCCCTTTGTCTAACAAGAAAAGCCTGAATCAGAAAAAGTCAGATGAGTCAACCATATTTGGTAATAAAGTTGTTAAGAGTTCAGACAGCTTTTGAAACATTGAGACCTTTGGATTACATCAACTGCATGTAGATTCTTCTGTGGGTTTGCAGTTGAGACAAATCCACAGTCTCCAAGATTAACGCCAAAGAAACTTACGTATCTGTCTGTATCCCCATCCTTTATGTTCCTCTAGTAACTGCAAAGCATGATTTATGCAGAAACTTGAAATAACCAAGGCTGTAAAAGAGTGAAGTGGGTGGGTGAGGTTCTGTGGCTTGCAATGTGCAGGAGGCGCAGACTAGGTAATCACGATGGTCACTTCTGACCTTAAAGTCTATAAATCTATGAGACCCCTGCAGAGAAAGAGGATGGTCTTGTGCAGTGGCTCTCAAACTTCTTTACTGGTGACCCCTTTCACATAGCAAGCCTCTGAGTGCAACCCTCCTTATAAATTAAAAACACTTTTTTATATGTTTAACACCATTATAAATACTGGAGGCAAAGCGGGGTTTGGGATGGAGGCTGACAGCTCGCGACCCCCCATGTAATAACCTTGTGACCCCTGAGGGGTCCCGACCCCCAGTTTGAGAACCCCTGGTCTTGTGGCTAAGAGACTGAACTGGACTCACAAGGTCTGGGGTCAGGTCCCACCATTGCCATAGACACCATGTTCAACCTTGGGCAAATCACTTAATCTCTGGGCCTCAGTTCCCCATCGGTTAAATGGGCAGAGTGGTCCTTCCTTTGTTGTGTCGTCTCAGATTGTAATCCCTTAAGGGCAGGGGCTTGCTCTCACTATCGAACAATACAGCAACAGTCTTGGCTCTGGATGCTACTGTTGTATGAATAATGATATGGGGCCAGTGTGAATTAGCTAGTGATTTATCCTAGCGAGACTATGGAAACGGGGCAGATGTTTTCCCTGTGTGCAGTATGGAGCCTCTTACAACAAAGTTGCTTTTCATTGCAGAGGTGTATGCAGGCTTTCTCCATTTTAGCCATGTCTGCTGAATCCTACTGCAGGTGTCTGTATACCTGGGTTCAAAAAAGAATTAGCTAAGTTCATGTCAGATAGGTCCATTAATGGCTGTTAGCCAAGATGGAATCATAGAATCATAGAATCATAGAATATCAGAGTTGGAAGGGACCTCAAGAGGTCATCTAGTCCAACCCCCTGCTCAAAGCAGGACCAATTCCCAGCTAAATCATCCCAGCCAGGGCTTTGTCAAGCCGGGCCTTAAAAACCTCCAAGGAAGGAGACTCCACCACCTCCCTAGGTAACGCATTCCAGTGTTTCACCACCCTCCTAGTGAAATAGTTTTTCCTGATATCCAACCTGGACCTCCCCCACTGCAACTTGAGACCATTGCTCCTTGTTCTGTCATCTGCCACCACTGAGAACAGCCGAGCTCCATCCTCTTTGGAACCCCCCTTCAGGTAGTTGAAGGCTGCTATCAAATCCCCCCTCATTCTTCTCTTCTGGAGACTAAACAATCCCAGTTCTCTCAGCCTCTCCTCATAAGTCATGTGCTCCAGACCCCTAATCATTTTTGTTGCCCTCCGCTGGACTCTTTCCAATTTTTCCACATCCTTCTTGTAGTGTGGGGCCCAAAACTGGACACAGTATTCCAGATGAGGCCTCACCAATGTCGAATAAAGGGGAACGATCACGTTCCTCGATCTGCTGGCAATGCCCCTACTTATACAGCCCAAAATGCCGTTAGCCTTCTTGGCAACAAGAGCACACTGTTGACTCATATCCAGCTTCTCGTCCACTGTGACCCCTAGGTCCTTTTCTGCAGAACTGCTACCTAGCCATTCGGTCCCTAGTCCGTAGCAGTGCAGGGGATTCTTCCGTCCTAAGTGCAGGACTCTGCACTTGTCCTTGTTGAACCTCATCAGGTTTTTTTTGGCCCAATCCTCTAATTTGTCTAGGTCCCTCTGTATCCGATCCCTACCCTCTAGTGTATCTACCACGCCTCCTAGTTTAGTGTCATCTGCAAACTTGCTGAGAGTGCAGTCCACACCATCCTCCAGATCATTAATAAAGATATTAAACAAAACCGGCCCCAGGACCGACCCTTGGGGCACTCCGCTTGAAACCGGCTGCCAACTAGACATGGAACCATTGATTACTACCCGTTGAGCCCGACGATCTAGCCAGCTTTCTATCCACCTTACAGAGGGACCAGACATCAATCCAGGTTCTCCAAATATTTCTGAACAAGTCTCTCATATTTCAAACTTGTAAGTAAACAGCCAGGCAAGGCGTGTTAGTTTATCTTTGTTTTCTCAACTTGTAAATGTACCTTTTACTAGAGTGTTTATCTCTGTTTGCTGTACTTTGAACCTAAGGGTAGAGGGGGGTCCTCTGAGCTCTTTAAGTTTGATTACCCTGTAAAGTTATTTTTCCATCCTGATTTTACGGAGAGGATTTTTACCTTTTTCTTTAATTAAAAGCTTTCTTTTTAAGAACCTGATTGATTTTTCCTTGTTTTAAGATCCAAGGGGTTTGGATCTTGATCCACCAGGAGTGGGTGGGAGAAAGGAGGGGGATAGTTAATTTCTCCTTGTTTTAAGATCCCAGGGGGTTTGGATCTGTATTCACCAGGGAATTGGTGAAAGGTTTCTCAAGGCTTCCCAGGGAAGGGAATTAGCTTTGGGATGGTGGCAGCGGACCAGATCTTAGCTGGTAGTTAAGCTTAGAAGTTTTCATGCAGGCCCCCACATCTGTACCCTAAAGTTCAAAGTGGGGAAGCAGCCTTGACATGGTGGCAGAGCAGTGGGATCATTTTAAACCAAAAGCCAGTAAGATTTTTTTTTCTCCTTTCTAGCAGCTTGGAAAGCCGAGCTGAAGGTAGATGCATATCTTATGTCTCCTTGCCTGAAGGCAGAGGTGTTAAGTTTTTTTAACAAGGGTCTTTGTTAAGAGAAGGGTTCAATCAATGAGCAAACAACTGGTAAAAGGAATTTACAAGCTGAATTGTTTTTTTTTCTTTCTACTCGGGTTAGAGTTAGAGTTAAAGCCAGTTAGAAAGTCTCTGTTACCTCAGCAGCAGCCAGAGCTGAGTGCATCCCAGTTTCAGTCAACTGCAGAGGGGTGTGGCCCAGCACAAGAAAACAGGAAAATGACTACCAAAGAAGTAGCTAACAAAATAGAATTGGCCAGACTAGAAGCAGAAGAAAATGAAAAAAAACCATCAGAGACTGCTTCAATTAAAAAAACTCGAGAGAGAGCAGGATGAAAGAGAAGAAAAAGCCAAAGAGGAGCCCACAAGAGAGCTATGGAGCTGAGAGAAAAAGAGAGGAAGCATGAGCTGGAAGTAGCAAGGGCTAGGCCGGATACAACAGCCAATCCTAACAACCCCTCTCCAGGTACCACTTCCCATCCCAGAAAATTCCCCACCTATAAGGCAGGGGANCTCAGCCTCTCCTCATAAGTCATGTGCTCCAGACCCCTAATCATTTTTGTTGCCCTCCGCTGGACTCTTTCCAATTTTTCCACATCCTTCTTGTAGTGTGGGGCCCAAAATTGGACACAGTATTCCAGATGAGGCCTCACCAATGTCGAATAAAGGGGAACGATCACGTTCCTCGATCTGCTGGCAATGCCCCTACTTATACAGCCCAAAATGCCGTTAGCCTTCTTGGCAACAAGAGCACACTGTTGACTCATATCCAGCTTCTCGTCCACTGTGACCCCTAGGTCCTTTTCAGCAGAACTGCTACCTAGCCATTCGGTCCCTAGTCTGTAGCAGTGCATGGGATTCTTCCGTCCTAAGTGCAGGACTCTGCACTTGTCCTTGTTGAACCTCATCAGGTTTTTTTCTGCCTAATCCTCTAATTTGTCTAGGTCCCTCTGTATCCGATCCCTACCCTCTAGTGTATCTACCACGCCTCCTAGTTTAGTGTCATCTGCAAACTTGCTGAGAGTGCAGTCCACACCATCCTCCAGATCATTAATAAAGATATTAAACAAAACCGGCCCCAGGACCGACCCTTGGGGCACTCCACTTGAAACCGGCTGCCAACTAGACATGGAGCCATTGATCACTACCCGTTGAGCCCGACGATCTAGCCAGCTTTCTATCCACCTTACAGTCCATTCATCCAGCCCATACTTCTTTAACTTGGTGGCAAGAATACTGTGGGAGACAGTATCAAAAGCTTTGCTAAAGTCAAGAAATAACACATCCACTGCTTTCCCCTCATCCACAGAGCCAGTTATCTCATCATAGAAGGCAATTAGGTTAGTCAGGCACGACTTCCCCTTCGTGAATCCATGCTGACTGTTCCTGATCACTTTCCTCTCCTCTAAATGTTTCATAATTGATTCCTTGAGGACCTGCTCCATGATTTTTCCAGGGACTGAGGTGAGGCTGACTGGCCTGTAGTTCCCCGGATCCTCCTTCTTCCCTTTTTTAAAGATGGGCACTACATTAGCCTTTTTCCAGTCATCTGGGACCTCCCCTGATCGCCATGAGTTTTCAAAAATAATGGCTAATGGCTCTGCAATCTCACCCGCCAACTCTTTTAGCACCCTCGGATGCAGCGCATCCGGCCCCATGGACTTGTGCACGTCCAGTTTTTCTAAATAGTCCCGAACCACTTCTTTCTCCACAGAGGGTTGGTCACCTTCTCCCCATGCTGTACTGCCCAGTGCAGCAATCTGGGAGCTGACCTTGTGCGTGAAGACAGAGGCAAAAAAATCATTGAGTACATTAGCTTTTTCCACATCCTCTGTCACTAGGTTGCCTCCCTCATTCAGTAAGGGGCCCACACTTTCCTTGATTTTCTTCTTGTTGCTAACATACCTGAAGAAACCCTTCTTGTTACTCTTAACATCTCTTGCTAACTGCAACTCCAAGTGTGATTTGGCCTTCCTGATTTCACTCCTGCACGCCTGAGCAATATTTTTATACTCCTCCCTGGTCATTTGTCCAATCTTCCACTTCTTATAAGCCTCTTTTTTGCATTTAAGATCAGCAAGGATTTCACTGTTTAGCCAAGCTGGTCGCCTGCCATATTTACTATTCTTTCTACACATCGGGATGGTTTGTTCCTGCAACCTCAATAAGGATTCTTTAAAATACAGCCAGCTCTCCTGGACCCCTTTGCCCTTCATGTTATTCTCCCAGGGGATCCTGCCCATCTGTTCCCTGAGGGAGTCAAAGTCTGCTTTTCTGAAGTCCAGGGTCCGTATTCTGCTGCTCTCCTTTCTTCCTTGTGTCAGGATCCTGAACTCGACCATCTCATGGTCACTGCCTCCCAGGTTCCCATCCACTTTTGCTTCCCCTACTAGTTCTTCCCTGTTTGTGAGCAGCAGGTCAAGAAAAGCTTTGCCCCTAGTTGGTTCCTCCAGCACTTGCACCAGGAAATTGTCCCCTACACTTTCCAAAAATTTCCTGGATTGCCTGTGCACCGCTGTATTGCTCTCCCAGCAGATATCAGGGTGATTAAAGTCTCCCATGAGAACCAGGGCCTGTGATCTAGCAATTTCTGCTAGTTGCCAGAAGAAAGCCTCGTCAGGGCAGGGATGCAACCCCATGCTCTGGTGTCCCTAAACCTTTGACTGCCAGAAGCTGGGACCAGACAATGGGATGGATCACTCGATAATTGCCCTGTTCTGTTCATTTCCTCTGAAGCACCTGGCATGGGCCACTGTTGGAAGACAGGATACTGACCTAGATGGACCATTGGTCTGACCCAGTCTGGCCGTTCTTATAGGCGTCTACACTTAAAATGCTACAGCAGCCCAGCTGTGCCATTGCAGTGCTTCAGCATAAACATTGCCTACCTCAGGGATGGGGCCAGTTGTTCTCCATCCACCTATGTCAACAGAAGAATTCTTCTATTGCCCTAGTACTGGATGCATGAGGACTTAGGTCAGCTCAACGGCATCGTTGAGGGGTGTGGATTTTTCACACTCCTGAGGGTCACAGTTAAACCGACCTAATTTTCTAGTGTAGATCAGGCTATGTTCTTACCTCTTGCCTTCTGGCACGTTAAGGGAGAGAACAAAGGGCAGTTAGCTCAGGACATAGGTTTTCAAACTTTCATAGCATGGCCCACATCTTACCATTCACAATCCGAAGTGGCGAGATATATGGGCCTGTGGGGCCCGTACTCCACCAATATTCAGAGCACGGGGGCCCGGCTCCACCAGGGTTCGGGGCCAGGCCTCTCCCCCGGCCCTGCCCCCTGCCCCCTTGTGCCTCGCCCGGAGCGTCCCTGGGCAGCAGCTAGCTGCTGCTCCCTGTCTCATAGACTCATAGACTCATAGACTTTAAGGTCAGAAGGGACCATTATGATCATCTGGTCTGACCCCCTGCATGCTGCAGGCCATAAAACCGTCCCTACCCCTTCCCTGGACTCTGCTGTTGAAGTCCCCAATCCTGTTTTAGGTGACTTCAATTGGCAGAAACCCTCCTGCTAGAGATCCCTGCCCCATGCTGCGGAGGAAGGCGAAAAACCTCCAGAGGCTCAGCCAATCTGCCCTGGAGGAAAATTCCTTCCCGACCCCAAATATGGCGATCAGTAAGACCCCGAGCATATAGGCAAGAGTCTCCAGCCTGACCCCTGTCGGCCATTATACAATTTACCTACCATTTCTTGGTTTTCCTTGACTACTATGTTTTACCATTAAACCATTCCCTCCATAAATTTATCTAACTTAATCTTAAAACCAGACAGGTCCGTCGCCCCCACCGTTTCCCTCGGAAGGCCGTTCCAATATTTCACCCCTCTGACGGTCAGAAACCTGCGTCTAATTTCAAGCCTGAACCTCCCCACGGCCAGTTTATATCCATTCGTTCTCGTATCCACATTAGTACTAAGCTGGAATAATTCTTCTCCCTCCCTCGTATTAATCCCTCTAATATAGTTAAAGATAGCAATCATATCCCCCCTCAGCCTTCGCTTTGTCAGACTAAACAACCCAAGCTCCTCTAGTCTCTTTTCATACGACAGGTTTTCCATTCCTCTGATCATCCTAGTGGCCCTTCTCTGCACCCGTTCCAGTTTAAGTTCATCTTTTTTAAACATGGGAGACCAGAACTGCACACAGTACTCCAAATGAGGTCTCACCAGCGCCTTGTACAACGGAAGCAGGACCTCCTTATCCCTACTAGATATACCTCGCCTAATGCATCCCAAGACAGCATTGGCTTTTTTCACCGCCACGTCGCATTGTCGACTCATAGTCATCCTGCGGTCTACCAGGACCCCTAGGTCCTTCTCCTCTTCCGTTACTTCTAACCAATGCGTCCCCATCTTGTAACTAAAATTTTTATTAGTCATCCCCAAATGCATCACCTTACACTTTTTACTATTAAATTTCATCCTATTCCTGATACTCCAATTCACAAGCTCATTCAAGTCTCCCTGCAGGATATCCCTATCCTCCTCCGAATTTACAACACCTCCCACCTTCGTATCATCCGCAAACTTTATCAGCCCACTCCTGCAATCGGTCCCGAGGTCAGTTATAAATAAATTAAATAAAATGGGTCCCAAAACCGAACCTTGAGGCACTCCACTAGTAACCTCCCTCCAACCCGACAGTTCACCCTTTAATACGACCCGCTGCATTCTCCCCATTAACCAATTCCTTATCCACCTCTGGATCTTCATATCGATCCCCATGTTTTTCAGTTTAACCAATAATTCCTCATGGGGTACAGTATCAAACGCTTTACTGAAATCCAGGTATATTAGGTCCACCGCATTTCCCTTATCTAATAAATCCGTTACTTTCTCAAAGAAGGAGATCAGATTCGTTTGGCACGATCTGCCCTTCGTAAAACCATGTTGTAATTTATCGCAATTGCCACTAACCTCCAGGTCCTCAACTAGTTTCTCTTTTAGAATTTTCTCTAACACCTTGCACACTACAGATGTTAAACTAACAGGCCTGTAGTTACCCGGATCACTTTTTTTCCCTTTCTTGAAAATAGGAACCACATTAGCTATTCTCCAGTCTAACGGGACCACCCCCGAGTTTACAGATACATTAAATATTATCGCTAACGGGCCTGCTATTTCCCGCGCCAATTCCTTCAATATTCTCGGATGAAAATCGTCCGGTCCTCCCGACTTAGCCCCCTTAAGGCATTCAAGTTTTGTTTCTACCTCGGATACGGTAATCCCCCATCCTGAATGCCCCTCTGTAGTGATGTAGTCCCCCTCCCTTGGCCAGGGCCACAAGCCCCCTGCCCGAAGAAGCCCCGAGCACCCACACAGACCTGCACAGAGGAGCCTCAGGGCAGCCGCTGCTGCGGCACATCAGCCCAGCCTGCTCTGGGGTAAAAGCCGCAGCATCTCTTGATGCAAAGACGCTTTTGATGTGCCCCATGCAGGTTCCGGGGCGACTGCGGCAGTAGTATTTGCTACTCCGCTGCCTTAGCCTCCCCGGAACCTGCATGGGGCATATCAAAAGTGTCTTTGAATCAAGAGACGCTGTTCCCCAGAGCAGGCAACAGCTGGGGCCCCTGGGACCTTTTAAATCGCCCGGGCCCCTGGGCAATTGCCCCCTTTACCTCCCTGTTGGCAGACCTGGCTGGCGTGGAGGGGGGCCCCTCTCCTGGAGCTCGCTGCTGCCGGCGGGAAGAGGGCTGGGGGGGGGAGTCCTCTGGCCCCAGCCCCGGGGCAGCCTGCCTGCACCCCAAACTCCTCATCCCTGACCCCACCCCAGAGCCTGCACCCCCAGCCGTAGCCCCCACCTGCCCTGCACCCCAACCCTCTGCTCTAGTCCTGAGCCCCTCCCACGCCCCAAACCCCCCAGCCAGAGCCCTCATCCCCCACACATTGTGCACTATAGGGAACCTGTTAAACGCTTACTGTTTCCAGTCCATTTTTACAATATTTTAAAAAATATATATTGGCTTACAAGGCAGGTGTGGAGGGGTGGGACTTGGACCCATTCTGGGCATCACCAAAAATTATACAAAGCTGGTGCCCATGTTCACAATCCCATAATGCTGCTGTGGCAGTAACAGTAACACTAGGAGTGTTTAATACACTTTTACCTTTGGGTGCAGTTTAGCCCCTTGAAATGAGGAGACAGATTATGTGCGCAGCTAGCACTCCCCAGACCATCCGTGGTCCATGGCGACCAATGGTCAATGGACTTGAGAACTGATGACTTGGAATAACTCTTGGATTCTTGCCAAGATAATTCTTTTATCTGTGCACTGAGGTAAACGAAATATTTTGTTTTGAGTAGTTATTAATGGGGATTGAATTATGTCAAACAAATTATTTTGTTGAGTGAAGCACACTAGGCAGTGTATGAGCAGGAAAACATGACTCCTGCTCCCACACATGTGCAATCTGAATGCAATACAGACTGTGTGGTTCAAATACTATGCTAGTGATGTAGCTCCAGATGTTTAATTTTTATTCCTGTTACTATTTGTGGTAGCATCTAGTGGCTCCTGCTGAAATTGGGGACCTATTTTAATAGGGTGATGTATAAACACATAGTCAGATACCGTCCCTGCCCCAAAGAGCTTACAAACTAAAATAGACAAGATAGGAAAAAAGTGGGTAGGGTAACTGAGGCACAGAGAGGCAAAGTGCTGTGCCCTTCATGTAAAATCCAGTCAGAAGAAGAGCTGACAATGGCTCCCAAGGCTGCTAACCTGAAGCTATCTACTAGACCAGTGGTTTTCAAATTAGGATATGCGAGAAAAACCTGTAATGGAGGACAACGCATTTTCTTTAGTAGGATTTGGCAATCTAATCAGCGTTTAATAATCTCCTTTCAGCAGTTAAAACTACAGCCATATTCGTGTATGTTTCCTTTCTGCAGTGTGAGTCAGAGTCAGAGGTTTTCAAACCGGGGGTGTGGAGAAACTTGGGGCGGGGGGAGAGAAGCAATGCCCAGGTGGTTCAGGCAGGCCCCACATGGTGGGGCTCAGAACGCCACCTGCACCCCCTGACTCACTTCAGTGGGCCACCCAGCCTGTCTGGGTTGTGGGGCGCAACCAAAAATTGTAACTCAAAGGCGGGGTGGGGGTGGCTCAGCTCAAAAACTTTGATAACTTGTGTCCTGTGAAATACTGGCTGCTGTTTGAAGTCCAACTTCAGGTAAAGCCACAGTTGTTGCAAAGAGACAGTCGAAGTGCCAGGAAGCTGCAGGTGTTCTAGACAGTGAGGCTTCGGGCTCTGGGAGTCACGTTAGCTCTCCTCCAGTCATTGGTACAGAAGTTGATTTAAATGATAGGTTACAGACTACAGTTACTAGTTCTGCAGTTTCACATTTGAGTTCCTTCAGAACCCTTGGGTGAATACCATCCGGTCCTGGTGACTTATTCCTGTTTAGTTTATCAATTTGTTCCCAAACCTCCTCTAATGACACCTCAATCTGGGACAGTTCCTCAGATTTGTCATCTAAAAAGAATGGCTCAGGTTTGGGAATCTCCCTCACATCCTCAGTCGTGAAGACCGATGCAAAGAATTCAGTTAGTTTCTCCACAATGGCCCTATCGTCCTTGAGTGCTCCTTTAGCATCTCGGTCGACCAGTGGCCCCAATGGTTGTTTAGCAGGCTTTCTGCTTCTGGTGTACATAAAAAAAATTTGCTATTACTTTTTGAGTCTTTGGCTAGCTGTTCTTCAAATTTTTTGCGGGGCTTCCTAATTATCGTTTTACACTTCACTGGTCAGTGTTTATGCTCCTTTCTATTTTCCTCATTAGGATTTACCTTCCACTTTTTAAAGGATGCCTTTTTGCCTCTCACTGCTTCTTTTACTTTGTTATTTAGCCACGGAGGCTCTTTTTTGGTTCTCTTACTATGTTTTTTTAATGTGGGGTATACATTTAAATTGAGCCTCTATTATGATGTCTTTAAAAAGTTTCCATGCAGCTTGCAGGGATTTCACTTTTGACACTGTACCTTTTAATTTCTACAAAAACAACAAAACAAAAACATCTGTTTTTGTAGATACAGACTAACACGGCTACCCCCTGATACTTTTAATTTCTGTTTCACTAACCTCCTCATTTTTGTATAGTTCCCCTTTCTGAAATTAAATGCTACGTGTTGGGCTGCTGTGGTGTTTTCCCCGCCACAGAGATGTTAAATTTAATTATATTATGGTCACTATTACCAAGCGGTCCAGCTATATTCACCTCTTGGACCTGATCCTGTGCTCCACTTAGGACTAAATCAAGAATTGGCTCTCTCAAGAAGCAGTCATTTAAGGTGTCAAGAAACTTTATTGCTGCATCCCTTCCTTGAGGTGACCTGTACCCAGTCAATATGGGAATAGTCGAAATCTCCTCATTTTTTTTTATTTTTTATAACCTCTCTAATCTCCCTGAGTATTTCACAGTCACTATCACCATCTTGGTCAGGTGATCGGTAATATGTCCCTACCGCTATATTCTTATTATTAGAGCATGGAATTACTATCCATAGAGATTCTATGGTACAGTTCATTCATTTAAGATTTTTACTTCCTTTGATTCTACGCTTTGTTTCACATATAGTGCCACTCCCCCACCAGCATGACCTGTTCTGTCCTTCCGATATATTTTGTACCTTGGTATTACTGTGTCCCATCGATTATCCTCATTCCACCAAGTTTCTGTGATGCCTATTATATCAATATCCTCATTTAATACGAGGCACTCTAGTTCACCCATCTTATTGTTTAGGCTTCTAGCATTTGTATATAAGCAGTTTAAAAATGTGTCACTTTTTAGCTGTGTGCCATTACATGATGTAATTGAATGGGACTCTTTTCCATTTGACTGTTTCTCATCAGATCCTACCCATATTTTATCATCTTCCATCCTCTTCTCCTTTATAGGACATAGAGAGTCTCCATTCATAGAGTCTCCCCTAAGGGCTGTCTCTGTCCGAACCACGTGCTCCTCTGCACCTATTGGTTTCCCCCCCCCAGCTCTCAGTTTAAAAACTGCTCTACAACCTTTTTAATGTTAAGTGCCAGCAATCTGGTTCCATTTTGGTTTAAGTGGAGCCCATCCTTCCTGTATAGGCTCCCCCTTTCTGAAAAGTTTACCCAGTTCCTAATAAATCTAAACCCCTCCTCCTACACCATCGTCTCATCCACACATTGAGACCCTGCGGTTCTGCCTGTCTAACTGGCCCTGCGTGTGGAACTGGAAGCATTTCAGAGAATGCTACCATGGAGGTCCTGGACTTCAATCTCTTACCACTGTACTCAGCTCTGCTTAGGCCTCAGCTGGAGTACTGTGTCCAATTTTGGTCACCAGTGTATAGAACGGATGTGGAGAAACTGGAAAGGCTCCAGAGGCAAGCAGCAAAGATGATCAAAGGGGTGGGCTGCAGCTGTACGAGCAAAGGCTGAAGGAAATGGATAAGTTTAGTTTGGAAAAGAGATTTGGGGGGGGGGGGGGGGACATGATCAATGTTCCCTCTAATTTTTTCCATCCATGTGCGGAATGAATTTTGTTATGTGCAGCACCAATACCGAGGTGATGTGCGGATGTGCGCCATCAGTAGAAACAAAAAACCTAGATATAATACATATTTTTTAAAAGTTACTACAGGTATGGAAGAAGACAGAACATTAAAACAAGGAATAAATAACAAGGTGCACTGCTTGAGATGTTTATTTAGTGTGAACCCTAATACCTGCCCCCATAAATGCAAAAATGTCTCTTTTTAGGTAATGCTGCTCTGAGGTGTCTGGATTCTCCAAATACACTCTAATGATGGTGCATCCTCAAATGCTAGGGCTAAAAGTGAAGGGAAACGGTGCTGTATGCCAACAGGTGAAGAAATCGTTCATTACAGCTTTGAATGTTACTGATAACAGCAATATAAAAATAAAGACTTTTTACATTTCGATTACTGAGTTTTGAGTTGTTTTACTGCAAGTTCTCATATTTTCAACGTTCAGACCAGCAGCTAATGCCAGCCATTTCTCATCACTAAAATCTTTTAGCCACCTTCCTCCTCTGTTTCCACCCTCCACAGGTCCATACCATTCACTAGACTCTAAAACCGCAAGATTTTTATGAATACTTTCGAAGTTTTCCATCACTTGACTTTTAAACTTTTAGGCAAAATTGTATACACGTAAAACAAAAGCCATGCAAAAGACAGAAGCTAGTTAGAGAATGTTACTTAGAAAGCTTAACTTTTTAAAGCAAAGAGGAGGAGAGGTGTCTCTCCCGTCCCCGCCGCAGCCCCGGAGCTGTGGGAGAGGTGTCCCTCCACGCTGCAGCTCTGGGGCCGGGGAGAGGCATCTCTTCTGTCCCTGTTGCAGCCCTGGAGCTGAGAGAAAGGCGTCTCTTCCTGCCGCAGCTCCAGAGCTGGGGTCAGGGAAGAGGCGTCTCTCCCGTCCCTGCTGCAGCCCCAGAGCTGGGGCCTGGGGAGAGGCGTCTCCCTTGTCCCCACCGCAGCCCCGGAGCTGAGGCCGGGAGAGGGGCATCCTAGATATCTCCTCTCCTTAAAGTTCTAGGCATTCTAGACAACCCCGGAGCTGGGACTAGGGGAGAGGCGTCTCTCCCGTCCCCACCGCAGCCCGGGCTTGATCAGGACCTTTCCACCAGTCATTAAATCTACAGCTCAATGGCACCTTAACCTTGTCATATCAGCACTCAAAGGTCTGCCCTTCAAGCCTATGGCAACGTGCCATGACCCACCTGTCTATGAAGGTGGTGTTCTTAGTGACCATAACTTCGGCCACAAAGTCAGTGAGCTAGGAGCCATGATGGTAACCCGCCATATAAAACATTCCACAAGGAGAAGGTCTCCCTTAGGTTATACCCCAAATTCCTCCCCAAGATTGTGTCTGAGTTCCATATCAATCCATCGATTCACTTACCTGTATTTTTCCCGAAACCCCCTTCCTCTTCCACAGCCAAGAGGCTTCACTCCCTCGACATCATGTGTGCCCTGGTGTTCTGCCTGCCAAGAACCAAACCCATTAGAAAATCTCTCGGACTCTGTTGGTCACATGGACAGGACATATCCTCACAGAGGATTTCTATGTGGGTTTCAGGATGCACATCAGAATGCTACAAAATAGCAAAGCTTCGTGGTGGTATTACAGATCACGCCAGGCGAGCACAGGTGGCCTCTACGGCATCCTTATTTGACTTTCCGCTAGAGGACATGTGCAGAGCGGCAGCTTGGAGCTCTGTCCACACGTTCGCGTCACACTCCGCTGTCACTCGAGCTGCAGCTGCGGATAGGAACGGCAGTACTACAAGCATCCCTGCTACCAACTTCCTCGCACCCTCCTCCGCTCTGAACACCGCAATCCAACAGGATCCGGAGCAGAGGGGAAGGAGTGCGGGTAATGGAATACGCAGAGAGACAAACACTTGTAACTGGAGGAAATGAGTGCCAGCAGGCCCGGACTCCTTGTATGCCCTTGCTTGGAGGCAGGAGGCGCTGCTCTGTGCAGGCCTGGCCCCACACACTCTGCTTTGCCTTCTCCGATTGACAGCGCACAGGTGCGCATGCATCGCGTGGTGGAGCACACACAGGGACAAAACATCTTGAAGGGCTCAAGTAAGTAACCTCTCCTTACTGATGCAGCAGCATTTTGACAGAGAAGCTGATTTTGCCCGTAGCACAAGTATGTCCCACTTTGGAGTCGTACTCATGAGGGATCAGACAGGCGTTGACCCTCACTTCAGTCCATCAGGTTGCTGCTGCTTGACTGTGTTATACAAGCAGTAACGCTGGATTGTGAGAGCTTGGATCCTGCTCCCATTTGGACTTTTGCTGCTGCTTTCAGTGGGCTCAGCTGAGCTCCAGAGAATGTGCTCCCAGTTTTGCAGAAAATGTGGTTTGCTCCTCAACCTTTTTTCACACCGCGACCCTGTGTTACAACAGTAAAATGTGTCAGGACCCTCCTCCCCATGGAACCATAAAGAGAGAGAGGGTAAAACCTATTTGTAAGCCCTAGTAGTGTGCCGTGCTACTTCAGTGTCTTGGAGGCAGCATGAGACAGGGAGGCAGGGAAACCCTGGATTTTACTCCTGGCTCTGCCCCAAATAAGGTGACCAGATGTCCCGATTTTATAGAGACAGTCCCGATTTTGGGGTCTTTTTCTTATATAGGCTCCTATTACCCCCCCACCCTCTGTCCCGATTTTTCACATTTGCTGTCTGGTCACCCTACGCGAATCACTGTGTGATCTTGGGAAAGTCATTTAGACCCAAATGTTCAAAAGTGGCCTCTTACTTAGGGAGCCTGGGAGCCTGACTTTTCAAGGGCATTGAGTCTGTACAGCCTCCATTGACATCAGTGGGAGCTAAGGCCAAGGATGCTTGTTTGTTATTCTAAATGTGTGTGACTAAGAGAAAATTCAGAGGATGGGCTCCAGTCGCTTTCTAACTATGACCCATTGTAACTGAGAAGCTGCTGTGAACATTCATCGAGATTCTGCAAGCACCTCACACTCCCCAGCTTCGACCCAGCATACAGCTGGAGCGAGAGGCCGTCCCAGCATACCCCCGATTCTTAACAGTCACCGGACACGCGATACATAACCCCCTGTTTCAGACGTTTCATGCTTAGTAAATTAACCCCGATCTCAGCCTGGAGCTGTACCCAACGTTCAGGGCAAGGCTTCTGTTGAGCGCACGTGCTGCAGACAGCAGCAGCCGGACTGAAGTGCGGTTCAGACTGACAGTGCTGTGTGCGCTGCTTGACAGAACCGAACCAGCTTTTCCCCATGCTGCCTCCTGCCTGTGCCTTGATTTCTCACGCTTGCAGCTGGAGCCTAATTAGCAAATGTCCCACAGCAGGGGGGAAAGAAATGAATCTGCTTTTATTTTAAATCCCCATCTTGCTTTTGTTCCCTTTGCAGCTGTTTGACTGCAAACGCTCCCTGGTCCCAGGGAATGTTCCCAAACTTCCCCAGCTGGACAGGAGAAATGAAGGTCCTGTTCAGGCGTCTTTCCTCAGACAAGCAGCCCGTGCTCAGCTCTGTAGAGAGGAAGAAGAGTCGTGCAGTTAAAGCCCTGGGCTGCAACCCAGGAAATCGGGGCTCTGGTTGTGGTTCTGCCACAGACTAGGGATGTAATCCCGCTAGGCGCCGATTGCCCGTGTGTAACACGAGGAGAATGAGGCTTCCGTTGGCTGTCTTGCCTTTTCAGAGTGTGAGCGCTGCGACGTAGGAACCACCTCTCACTATGGGAGTAGGCGCCTAGTGGAACGGGGTCCCTCTCTCGGTGTGGGCATTAGGTGCTACTCGAATGCACATAATAATGATGGACGGTGCAGATGCTTAGCTTCCGGGCAAACTGAGGGCCTAAGCCGTTCCCTACAGCGTGGCTCACGCTTACTGCACCTTACAGGGCGGGTTTGGAATTAGGTCTTGATTCTGCAATTCAATGCACACGTGCAGACTGCTGCAGCCCTGTATCCGGGAGCCCCACTGCCTGTGTGCAGCAAAGGGCATGACTGAGGCTGTGAAGGTGCGAAACTGCAGGTGTTAACAGACCAGGCTCATCAGCTGATCTATTACCTGCACTCCCCACGCACTGGGTGGAAATGCTTCCTGCTACGGCATCCCTCATCCCAAATGCGCTGCACTTGGGGAGGGAATTGGCAGCTGCTCCCTGCAGGCAAAGAGCATCTGCTTCTACTGACCTGTGTGTGCCCTTTCCTAGATGGCAACGAGGGCACAGTTTGTGAGTGCATGAGGGCTGGGTGTGTGATGTGTGAATTAGAGCCAATGATTTTAGTTTATTATCCATTTATTGTGTGGTATTATGATTAATCAGTGTGTTATATTACAAATATTCGTTGTATGTTAATTACAGTTAATTTGTAGGATTATAAAAGTATAAGATTGATCAGTATTTAAAGGAACCAAGTATTAGACATGAGTAAGACAAGCTGAAACGCAAGACCTGTAGGTTGAGGCCTGCAAAACTTCTGCTTAGCTATTTTAGGCCTTGGAGACAAGAAATGATGATTTAAGCCAATGACCAAGAAATAACCCAATGCCCTGAGATTATGGGAAAAGAGGTACCAAGTGGTAATATTGCGCAAAATTACCCAGAAGATTAATATTAGATCATAAAAATACTCTAAAGGCACATCTGTCTCAGACGTGTCTTAAACCACAGGATACAGGTTGTACACCAATGGTAATGAGAACCAAGGGAACTTACACAGCTTATAGAAAATTGGGGGCCCCCTAAGTTTCTGGGGGACACAGACCAATAAGAGAAAAGAGGGCTGACACTTTTATGAAGATGAGCAGAATGTAGGGGCTGACACTTTTATGAAGATGAGCAGAATGTAGGTATAGACAGAATCACATTATAAAAAGGGGATGGCCAGAATGGGAAAATTGAGCTCCTTTCGGGAGACTCCAGCAGGAACCATCCCTCTACTGAGAGACCCACCAGCCACTACTGGTGTAATACTACATTACAAAATTCACTTTAAATAAAATAAAAGGCCTCAGAATCCAGCCTTCATGCTTTTAATGGCCTTTGCCTGGGACTGATGCCTTAAAGTAACACGAACCCTTGCAATTCCTGGGCAGCCTCCTCTTGAGGATGACATCTAGCCGTTTCATTTCCCACTGCAGCATTGTCTTCTGACCATTTGACATTCCCTTCAGGCCCGGCATGAACGTGCGTTGTAACAGCTGACTGACCTTTTTAGTTTGTGAGACAAGGGGGGTGAGGTAATATCTTTAGTGGGATAACTTCAGTGGTGAGAGAGACAAGCTTTCAAGCTCCACAGAGCTCTTCAGGTCTGGGAAAGGCATTCAGGCTTGGTCTATGCTAGAAAATTAGGTCAGCATAACTACATTGCTCAGGGGTATGAAAAATTAACACCCCAAGCGCTGTAGTTAAGCCGACATAAGTCCCTGTGTAGATAGTGCTAGGTCGACAGAAGAATTCTTCCATCAACCCAGCGACTACCTTTCGGGTAGGTGGGCTACCTACCCCGATGGGAGGTCAGCATGGAAGTGATACAGCGATACAGCTGTGCCACTGTAGCATTTTAAGTGTAGACAAGCTCAGAGTGTCACCGCTAAATCCAAGGTAGAACAGATTGTTTAGCATAAGTAGTTAACACCCATTGTAAGAGACCATTCAGAGTGAAGTGTTAACACCTTTGCAGTCATACCACAATAAAGTGGGGGGTTAGTGGGTTACAGATTGTTGTAAAAGCCATAAACCCAGTGTCTTTATTAAGACCATGATTTTGAGTGTCTAGCAAAGTTATGAATTTAAGCTCCATTATGGGGTATCACCAAACAATTATAACACATAGTTGATGGGGACCCCCTCCTGAACAAAATCCTTCTGAACCTCCTCTTCAGGCTTCAAACAACCCCCCAGTCTGCCAAGCTCTTCATCAGGAACAAGTTCCCCCAGACCAGGGCACACCACCTCAAAGTGGCACCAGACCCTGCCAGAACAATAGATGTAACCTGCAGACGTATCTCCACTGCTTCGATGATCATCACCCCCCACAACACACCTTTCAGTATCCATGTGTGTGTTACCTACTTACCTACTCATGCCTATCTCATGTGGTGTATCTCATCCAGTGCTCTAAATGCCTCAATGACAACTATGTGCGTGAAACCAGACAATCACTGCACTCTCGAATGCACTCTCAGAGACAAATGATAAAAAACAAAAACACCTTCTCACCCGGGGATGAACGCTTTTCACAAAGTGATCCTCTGTATCTGACCTCTCAGTCCTCATCCTCGAAGTCTACATCACACTTTCAAAAGATGAGCCTGGGAGATAAAAATTCATAACTTTGCTAGATGCTATAAATCATGATTTTAATAAAGTCATTCAATTTATGGCTTATTACAACAATCTAACCCACTAGCCCCCCTTTTGTCCTATGACTGTAGGGGTGTTAAGGGGCCACTTCACTTTGAAGGGTCTCGTACAGTGTGTGTTACCTACTTATGCTAAACAATCTGTTCCACCATGTATTTAGCTGTGATGTTCTGAGTACCTTAGAATCATGGAATATTAGCGTTGGAAGAGACCTCAGGAGGTCATCTAGTCCAATCCCCAGCTAAATCATCCCAGCCAGGGCTTTGTCAAGCCGGGCCTTAAAAACCTCTAAGGAAGGAGATTCCACCACCTCCCTAGGTAATCCATTCCAGTGCTTCACCACCCACCTAGTGAAAAAGTTTTTCCAAATATCCAACCTAAACCTCCCCCACTGCAACTTGAGACCATTACTCCTTGTTCTGTCATCTGGTACCACTGAGAACAGTCTAGATCCATCCTCTTTGGAACCCCCCTTCAGGTAGTTGAAAGCAGCTATCAAATCCCCCCTCATTCTTCTCTTCTGCAGACTAAACAATCCCAGTTCCCTCAGCCTCTCCTCATAAGTCATGTGCTCCAGACCCCTAATCATTTTTGTTGCCCTCTGCTGGACTCTCCAATTTTTACACATCCTTCTTGTAGTGTGGGGCCCAAAACTGGACACAGAACTCCAGATGAGGCCTCACCAATGTCGAATAAAGGGGAACGATCACATTCCTCGATCTGCTGGCGATGTCCCTACTTATACAGCCCAAAATGCCGTTAGCCTTCTTGGCAACAAGAGCACACTGTTGACTCATATCCAGCTTCTCGTCCACTGTGACCCCTAGGTCCTTTTCTGCAGAACTGCTACCTAGCCATTCGGTCCCTAGTCTGTNTGTAGCAGTGAATGGGATTCTTCCGTCCTAAGTGAAGGACTCCGCACTTGTCCTTGTTCTTTTGGACCAATCCTCTAATTTGTCTAGGTCCCTCTGTATCCTATCCCTGCCCTCCAGCGTATCTACCACTCCTCCCAGTTTAGTGTCATCTGCAAACTTGCTGAGAATGCAGTCCATGCCATCCTCCAGATCATTAATGAAGATATTGAACAAAACCGGCCCCAGGACCGACCTTTGGGGCACTCCGCTTGAAACCGGCTGCCAACTAGACATGGAGCCATTGATCACTACCCGTTGAGCCCGACGATCTAGCCAGCTTTCTATCCACCTTATAGTCCATTCATCCAGCCCATACTTCTTTAACTTGGCGGCAAGAATACTGTGGGAGACCGTATCAAAAGCTTTGCTAAAGTCAAGGAATAACACATCCACTGCTTTCCCCTCATCCACAGACCCAGTTATCTCCTCATAGAAGGCAATTAGGTTAGTCAGGCATGACTTGCCCTCGGTGAATCCATGCTGACTGTTCCTGATCACTTTCCTCTCCTCTAAGTGCTTCAGAATTGATTCCTTGAGGACCTGCTCCATGATTTTTCCACGGACTGAGGTGAGGCTGACTGGCCTGTAGTTCCCCAGATCCTCCTCCTTCCCTTTTTTTAAAAATGGGCACTACATTAGCCTTTTTCCGGTCATGCAGGACCTCCCCCGATTGCCATGAGTTTTCAAAGATAATGGCCAATGGCTCTGCAATCACATCCGCCAACTCCTTTAGCACCCTCGGATGCAGCGCATCCGGCCCCATGGACTTTTGCTCGTCCAGTTTTTCTAAATAGTCCCGAACCACTTCTTTCTCCACAGAGGGCTGGTCACCTCCTCCCCATGCTGTACTGCCCAGTGCAGCAGTCTGGGAGCTGACCTTGTGCGTGAAGACAGAGGCAAAAAAAGCATTGAGTACATTAGCTTTTTTCACATCCTCTGTCACTAGGTTGCCTCCCTCATTCAGTAAGGGGCCCACACTTTCCTTGACTTTCTTCTTGTTGCTAACATACCTGAAGAAACCCTTCTTGTTACTCTTAACATCTCTTGCTAGCTGCAACTCCAAGTGTGATTTGGCCTGATTTCACTCCTGCATGCCTGAGCAATATTTTTATATTCCTCCCTGGTCATTTGTCCAATCTTCCACTTCTTGTAAGCTTCTTTTTTGCGTTTAAGATCAGCAAGGATTTCGCTGTTAAGCCAAGCTGGTCGCCTGCCATATTTACTATTCTTTCTACACATCGGGATGTTTTTTCCTGCAACCTCAATAAGGATTCTTTAAAATACAGCCAGCTCTCCTGGACTCCTTTCCCCCTCATGTTATTCTCCCAGGGGATCCTGCCCATCAGTTCCCTGAGGGAGTCAAAGTCTGCTTTTCTGAAGTCCAGGGTCCATATTCTGCTGCTCTCCTTTCTTCCTTAGCCAGTCGGTCCCCTGCCTGTAGTAGTGCATGGGATTCTTCTGTCCTAAATGCAGGATTCTGTACTTGTCCTTGTTGAACCTCATCATATCAAAATCTGTTCCACTATGTATTTAGCTGTGACACTCTGAGTACCTTTCCCAGTCCTGAAGAACTCAAAAGCTTGACTCTTTCACCAATAGAAGATGGTCCAATAAAAGGTATTCCCCCCCCCCACACACACACACACATCCTTTGTAACTCTAATAGATTGGAACCAACATGGCTACAACAACACTTTTTTGTGTGAGAGATGAAAGATGTTCGAGTATGTCTACGCTACAAGCACCACAGCAGCAGCGCCGCAGCTAGGCAGTGGAAAGGGTTTTTCCATTCCTGTAGTGAATCCATCTCCTTGAGAAGTGGGGCTAGGGAGATGGAAGAATTCTTCCATTGGCTTTGGCTCCAGTGGGGAGTAGGTTGACCTAGCCTTGATGCACTAGGCCGCTGATGTCACCGTCCTAACGGACTCCCTGGGATTTATGAGACTGTTGGGGAGTCTCAAATAATTTTTCTTTTTCTATGTGCAAGGCCAGAAAGGGAAATGGATTTTGCTTTGCTTGCTCCATTCAGTCATGACTGAAAAATTCCATCCAGATGGTCTATAGTAACTTCTGGAATCAGAGGAACAAAGGAGTTGCCAAGTTCAGAAATTTCTCATTACGTAGTAGCAGGGATCTGCATGGTGCTAGCTAAGAATAGGGTTTTTTTCCCTATAAATAAGACTTTTTTTTCCTTCTAGGAGGTTTTAAATTTGCTCTGGGTGCTTCCATAACTGTTAGCAGCTACTTAGCCTGCTGTTCTCAATGATCAGAAGGAAGGGTGGGTGTCTGACCTTATACAGGGTAAAACAGTCACTGCTTTGATGAATGTGCCCATGGAGAATGTGGGACATTTGTGTTATTTTTATTAAAAGTCTGTGTGACTCTTGTCTGGATGTGAAGGGGTTAACCTTGCTCCAGAGACAGGGGCTGAGCACAGACTGACTGACTGCAGGCCCCTGGATATGTCTGGGAGGGTTGGACTACTCTTCCTAGCAGATGCGGAGCTCGCCGGGCCAGTTTGCAGCAGCCTCATCTGCCAAGTGCAGGGCACTCAGCCCCCCTTCAAATCTGGTCAGAGGCAGTGACGTTGCCTGTGGGAGCCTCTTGCTGGCCCACGTGTGACGCTGGCTGCACATTGACCCTGGCCCAGTCGAACTCGGGTCAGGAGGGCGGGCCCATGGGCAGCGTGGCAAATCCAAGCCAGGTGCATGCTATCCAGCCTGTCTTGCAGTGGCTCAAGGGTGTGAATGCCAAGCTTAGGGGCCGGGCAGACTGTCAAGGAGCAGGGCACAAACGCCAAACTGGCTGTGAGTTCTATACTAAGGGTACGTCTACACTACCCGCCGGATTGGTGGGTAGTGATCCCCGATCGCTCTGCCGTCAACTCCTGTACTCCACCGCGGCAAGAGGTGGAAGCGGAGTCGACGAGGGAGCGGCGGCAGTCGACCCCGCGCCGTGAGGACACGAGGTAAGTCGACCTAAGATACGTCGACTTCAGCTACACTATTCTCGTAGGTCGATCCCCTCCCAGTGTAGACCAGGCCTTACATTTCACCATCAAGTGTAAACTCACCAGGCACTGTAACGGCCTTAGCAAGGAGTCACAGACAGTCCCTTGGGTGCTCCAGGTCTTGCCACCAGTAAGCCTACATTTGTGATAGATGGTCTCTCGTACCAAGAATCACAGCAATGATCAAGTTACCTCTGGACGCAAAGGACCAGTCACTTACCCAGGTCAGCTGCACCGTGGATCTCCCAATCCCATAGTGTGCTATCTAAAGATTTATTAATAGGAAAGGGAAACAAGAGTTATTGACAAGGCTAGAGCAGGTAAGCATGGATACACACGAGTTACAATCTTAAATTTTAAAAGATTAGAGAAGCTTCTATAATAGCGTCCTGTAGAGCAAACCCAGACTAAGCAGCTGGGATCCCTGGCTCTGGCTAGAAACTTTGCCTCCAGAATCCAGGCAGCCTAGAGAGCCAGTTCACTTCTTTCTTGTTAGGGGATTTTATTCTCTTCCCTTTCCCTCCCCCCCACCCCGCCCCGCCATGTGCAAACTCAGCTGATGGGAGAAATCCACTTGCATGACTCATCCCCATGGGAGGAACAGCTGAACAACAAAGTCCTTTGTCCCACTAGTCTGGTGGTCTGGTGTTGATGGCTTTTTCCTGCTGGGAAATCAGCATTTCACACTAGTTAATCTCGCTCTCCTGTTTGGTGATTTATACAGTTACATATCACCTGACGATCTGGGATAGAGATGTGCGCACCCCCGTGCACGGCTGTCGGATAGTTGTCTCTTAGTGGTATCTGTAGGGCTGGCTCTGAAGCCCCATGTGAGGTGCCATCGACCCTGCGCTCTCTCAGTTCCTTACCGCCCATGATGGTTGTTGAAATGCTTCTTTCTCTTTCAAGCTCCCATAGTGGTTCTTGTTCTTGACTCTCCGAGTTATTCTTATTGTACATAGTTAGCTAGCTGGAGTGTATTTAGTTAGTTGGCATGCCCCGATCCCCGGGAGTTAAGATTTGAGATAACTGGCTCCGTGGATATGGGGAAAGCAGTGGATGTGATATATCTTGACTTTAGCAAAGCTTTTGATATGGTCTCCCACAGTATTCTTGCTAGCAAGTTAAAGAAGTATGGATTGGATGAATGGACTATAAGGTGGATAGAAAGCTGGCTAGATTGTCGGGCTCAACAGGTAGTGATCAATGGCTCCATGTCTAGTTGGCAGCCGGTATCAAGCGGAGTGCCCCAGGGGTTTTGTTCAACATCTTTATTAATGATCTGGATGATGGAATTAATTGCACCCTCAGCAAGTTTGCAGATCACACTAAGCTGGGGGTAGAGGTAGATACGCTGGAGGGTAGGGATAGAGTCCAGAGTGACCTAGACAAATTGGAGGATTGGGCCAAAAGAAATCTGATGAGGTTCAACAAGGACAAGTGTGGAGTCCTGCACTTAGGAAGGAAGAATCCCATGCACCACTACTGGCTGGGGACCGACTGGCTAAGCAGCAGTTCTGCAGAAAAGGACCTGGGGATTACAGTGGACGAGAAGCTGGATATGAGTCAGCAGTGTGCCCTTGTTGCCAAGAAGGCCAACAGCATATTGGGCTGCATTAGTAGGAGCATTGCCAGCAGATCGAGGGAGATGATTATTCCCCTCCATTCGGCACTGGTGAGGCCACACCTGGAGTATTGTGTCCAGTTTTGGGCCCCCCACTACAGAAGGGATGGGGACAAATTGGAGAGTCCAGTGGAGGGCAATAAAAATGATTAGGGGGCTGGGGCACATGAGTTACGAGGAGAGGCTGAGGGAACTGGGGTTATTTAGTCTGCAGAAGAGAAGAGTGAGGGGGGATTTGATAGCAGCCTTCAACTACCTGAAGGGGGGTTCCAACGAGGATGGAGCTCGTCAGTTCTCAGTGGTGGCAGATGACAGAACAAGGAGTAATGGTCTCAAGTTGCAGTGGGGGAGGTCTAGGCTGGATATTAGGAAAGACTATTTCACTAGGAGGGTGGTCAAGAACTGGAATGGGTTACCTAGGGAGGTGGTGGAATCTCCATCCATAAAGGTTTTTAAGGCCTGGCTTGACAAAGCCCTGGCTGGGATGATTTAGTTGGTGTTGGTCCTGCTTTGAGCAGGGGTTTGGACTAGATGACCTCGTGAGGTCTCTTCCAACCCTAATATTCTCTGATTCTATGATTTAAACCATGTGACAATGTCACAAATCCATACCAATTAGTGACCCGCACATGAGCTGTTTGAAGTACCTCCGCGAGGCCCATATTCAACAGAAGTGCAGGATCTGTAAGAACTTTAGACCCCGCAAGCTTAAAGACAGGGCCATTTGGCTGACGGCCCTGTTGATGGAGGCCACCCTATATCCTGCATCGGAACCAGATTGTTCCGACTCGGTCCTGAGCATGTCGATATCAGTGCAGGGTGCTCCTCTGGCACCGGGCGCCTCCCAGCACCACTCTCCCTCTCCTGTGCCCAAGAAAAGACAGAAAAAGTCGTGGTCACACAGGGGTCACTGTCCGACACTGCGCATGGCAGCATGGGAGTCTCCAAGCAAGCTGATACCCACGCAAGACACCACCAACTCCCAGGAGCAGTCAGACCCCTTTACACCTCCTGGCCCCCTCGACATTGGAGGCTTTTCAGGCTGCAAGGGACTTAATGTGTCTCCCTGTTCGATCCACGCCTCAGGACTGGGCCCAGCTTTGGGGAACCCTCCAGAGCACTTCCATCTAAAGGGAAATCCACAATGGGGCCCATCTCCTGCGTGGCACCGATTATCATGGCGGCACTGGTCACCACCTCGACATTCCCCTTCACAAAGACTGTGTCTGCTGGTTCACTGGTCCTCACCGTCCCAACACTGCTCCCCAGCAGCTCGCAGCATGTCTCTAGCGCCGTGATGGCAGTCCCCAGCACCACACAGTGTCACTCTGGCACTGCGGTATTGGTCACCAGCACCGTGGCACCGCTGCCCAGCACAGCACGCCACAGTCCTCCTCAGGGTCCGAGAGTGAGCCTAGCTGTCCCCCAAAGCATCAGTGCTACTGATCCTATGGACCAGAGTCCACAGCAAGCCTGCCATTGGGACCCCTGGCCACCCGCCCAATGGCCACCCCAATGGCAGTGTTGGACCCCTGGGGGTTCCCTCTTGTGCTGGGCACATACTCCCAACAAGCGCCCTCCGTGGTTTCGGAAGTTCACACACGGTCTATGCAGTGACCGGTACCAGAGACCGACTCAGAGATGGACTCAGGCACCGAGGCCCCAGCGGCTCCGGTGCAGCCAGCTCCAACCACTGAGGAGGAGCCAATCACCGGTGTTGCGGCTGGCTCCTCCTCTTCCCCCGACAAGGCGGTGGCTGGTCCAGCCACATTATTGTCACCTGACAACTTCCGTGCCCACCAGGAGCTCCTCAAGAGGGTGGCCTCCAACGTAGGCTAAAGATCGAGGAGCTTAAGGAGCCGGCCAACAGCCTTTCTGATATTTTGGCTGTGGTGGCCCCATCCAGAGTGGCCCCATGGCGTGACGGGTGCTTAAACTCATGAAGGCACGGTGGCAAATGCCATCAACTTCAAAAAGGTCAGAGAAAAAGTACTGTGTCCTGGCCCCGGCGTTTGAATATGTGTATCCTTCCGGGTCTCTGGTGGTCTCCACCACCAATGAGCAGGACAGACGGGGCAAACTAGTGCAACCCCCCAAAAGTAAAGATGTGAAGAAATTGGACCTGTTTGGCGGAAAGATTTATTTGACTGCCAGTTTGCAGCTGCGTCTTGCCAACCAGCAAGCATGGTGGGGCAGTACAATTATATCATTTGGGACTCAGTGTCCAAGTTCAAGGACTCCTTGTCCCAAGAGACCAGGCAGGAGTTCTCGGCCATAGTGGACGAGGGTAAGGCAGTGCCAGAGCCTGTCTCCAAGTCACATTGGATTCAGCAGATTCAGCAGCACGCTCCATGGCCTCGGCTGTCGCCATGCAGCGCAGTTCATGGCTGCAGTCCTCAGGGCTCTTCAGTGAGGTCCAGCTCCCCATCCAGGACCTCCCCTTTGAGGGTGATGCTTTGTTCTCCCAGCAGACGGACACCAGGCTGCATGGACTGAAAGACTCGAGGGCTACCCTGCATTCTCTTGGCCTCTATACCCTGCAGGTCCCAAGGCGGCACTTCCAGCCACCTCCAACTCCACCGCCCCCCAGGTCAACAGGTCCTCCCTGGCAAAGCTCCTAGAGGAGGAAAGACAGATGGGTTAAGCAGCGCCCCTTGACCCAGTCTTCCTCAGCCCCTCAGTCAGGCCCTGCTCGCCAACAAAGGGGCCAATGACAAGCATTTTGAGGGTGTGCCCGAGGGCGATGCACCGGGACTCTTTTCAGCATCCAGCCCCCCGCTCTCTTTCTGGACCGGTTATTCCCAGTTCCTTACTGCATGAGCCCAAATGACCTCGGACTGTTGGGTGTTCAGCACCATAACATCTGGCTACACTCTGCAGTTTTCCTCCTTCCCCATCCCTCTTCAGGGACCCGTCTCACGAGCAGCTTCTCACCCAGCAGGAAACCCTCCTACGGGTAGGGGCTGTGGAGGAAATTCCTCAGGACAAGAGGAGAAAGGGATTCTATTCCTGATAGTTCCTAATCCCGAAGGCCAAGGAGGGCCTCAGGCCCATCCTAGACCTGTATCGCCTCAACAAGTATCTCAAGAAGTTGAGATTCCGCATGGTCTCCCTGTCCTCCATCATCCCCTCTCTGGATCCAGGAGACCGGTTCACTGCCCTCGACTTAAAGAACCCGTACTTCCATATCTCCATTTTCCATGGACCCAGGAGGTTCTTACGCTTCATAGCGGGTCATGTCATTGCCAGTTCATGGTGCTGCCCTTCAGCCTTTCTTCTGCCCCAAGCGTGTTCACGAAATGTATGGCAGTAGTGACAGCTTATCTAAGGTGCCGGGGTGTTCAGATCTACCCGTACCTCGACGACTGGCTGGTCAGAGGCTGGTTTCAAGCACAGGTTCAGTACAGCCTCAGTCTGGTGTGGGACATCTGTCAGGATCTGGATCTACTTATAAACGAGCAGAAATCAACTCTGACCGCGATTCAGTGGATAGAGTTTTTAGGGGCAGTGCTCAATTCTACCCAGGCCAGGGCCTTCCTACCAGTGTCATAGTTCAGGGCCATTTCAAACCTTATCACCCATGTAAGAGCCCACCCCCTCACAACCACCCGGGTCTGCCTTAGCCTGCTGGGCCATATGGACTTATGTGGCTACATCTCAGACCCCTGCAGATGTGGCTAGCATCGGTCTGTGCTCCCAACAGGCACCATCTGGACCTAGTTGTCACAGTTCCGCCACACATTCTGCCATCCCTGGAGAGGTGGATGGACCTCCAGTCAGTGTTGGAAGGAATTCCCTTTGTGACCCCATCTCCTTCAGTGACGTTGGTCTCAGACGCTTCGAACCCACCTCAACAACATCAGCACGCAAAGGCTCTGGTCGCAGGAAGATCGTTCCCTCCATACAAACGTCAAGGGGCTCAGGGCGATCCATTTGGCCTGCCTAGCGTTCCTTTCCTACCTAAGGGACAGAGTGGTCCAAATCCTGATGGACAATACCGCCATGATGTTCTGCATCAACAAGCAATGCGGAGCCTGCTCATCGGTCCTTTGCCAGGAGGCTCTCCGGTTATGGGACTTCTGTGTTCAGCATGCCATTCATCTCGTGGCTTTGCACCTGCTGGGTCTCAGAAGATCCTTCTCATCTCGCCACGAGTGGTCACTCCACCCAGAGGTGGTGAGTGTGATCTTCCAGAGAGGGGGGACTCCCCAGGTGGACCTGTCCATATCCAGATGGAACAGGAAGTGCCACCAGTTGTGCTCAATCCATGGGCACAACAGAGGTTGCCTGTCCGATGCCTTCTTGTTTCCAGGATTGGGGGCGCTACTGTACGCCTTCCTGCCAATACCACTGGTTCACAGCGTACTCTTGAGGATCAAGGGGGTCAGGGCAAAGGTTGTCCTGATAGTTCCAGTGAGGCCACCCCAACGCTGGTTCAGCACACTGTTGCAGCTCTCGATAGCAGCGCCACTAGAGCTCCCACTCCAGCCAGACCTACTGTCCGAGAACCACGACCGTGTGCTGCACCAGAGCCTAGCATCCCTACACCTGACAGCATGGCTGCTGCGTGGCTGAATGTGGAGGAGGAAGCATGCTTAGTCCAGCAGGTCCTGATGGGTAGCAGAAAGCCCTGCACCAGGAAACGTTTTTCACGTTGGGCCTTGGACCAGTATCCGTCTCCTGATCAGATCTCACTACAATCCATCCTAGACTACCTGTAACATCCCAAGCACCAAGGTCTAGTGCTGTCATCTATCAACGTTCATTTGCCAGTCATCTCAGCCTTCCATCCTCTGGTTCAGGGCAGAGCCGTTTTTCTCCATGATATGACAATAAGATTTCTGAAAGGCCTGGAATGATTTTATCCTCAAGTTTGTGACCCTGTCCTGCCTTGGAACCCAAACCTGGTAGTGGCAAGGCCCACGGGCCCCCTTCAAGCCGTTAGCTTCGTGTTCGCTGTCACTTCTCTTGTGGAAGGTCTGCTTCCTGGTTGCAATTACTTCGGCCTGAAGAATTTCCCTGGTCGTCTGTCCCTACCTTTACGTCCCACTACGCCATCACCCAGCGGCTTCAGCAAAGCAATGTTGCAAACTGCACATCTGTGAACTCCAACCCCACCTCCTGGGATACTGCTTGTGCGTCACCTAACATGGAATCGACATGAGCAAGCACGCGAAGAAGAAAAGATGGTTACCTACCTTTTGTAACCGTTGTTCTTCGAGATGTGTTGCTGTGTCCATTCCATGAGCCACCCTCCTGCCCCGCTGTTGGAGTTGCCGGCAAGAAGGAACTGAGAGGGTGCAGGACCGGTGGCACATAAGCAGCTCCAGGGGTTGCCACAGCCGGCCCTATGGATGCCACTAAGGGAAAAATTTCCAACAGCCGTGCAGATGGGCGAGCACACATCTAATATGGAATGGACATGAGCAACACATCTGGAAGAACAACAGTTACGGAAGGTAGGTAACCTTTTCTTATAAGTGAGATTAATGCAGGCAGCGGCTCACAAGTAAAGTCTAAAAGCTAAACACATCTGTATAACCCTGATACCTGGTTTAACAATCCTAACACATGGTAGCCAGCCTGATGCCAGCTGTGTGTTTGTTAGTGTTCAGCTGAGACATGGGGACCTTGGCATGAGCGTCACACCCGCAGTGCAAAAACAGTGAAGGAAGGTGGCTCTCCTGAATGTGCCTCGGGCTTCCCCTATGCTAGATAAGGCATCTGTCTCCAGAGTGTCTGTCGTACCAAGCTTTCGGACACCTGATCCTTCCAAGGCTCTGAGCCGCTAAGTCCACCGTCCGTACTCTCCTCCACACTGTCCTGACTCTTCTACACTCCCCCTCAAGAGCCTCAAAATAAAGCTAGGGGGCTCCTCTCCTGCCAAGTAGATGAAAGGGGGGCAAACCCCTAGACTTTTGGGGAATGCTCAGGAGTGTCAAAACCTTCCTAAAAGTAGGGGGCCACCCGCTCCTGAACTATGGTCTCGCCTCCCTATGTTGCCCCTTCTCCCTGAACCCCCACCCTTGCACCACCCCTTCCTCTGAGACCCCACTCACGCCTCCCCCAGTTGCTCCCCCTTACATCTGGTAAAAAGTGGTAGGGCCCTGGTCTCCCCCTCCCTTGTTCCAGTGCCCCTGGGTACACTCCTGTATGCAAATAACTAATAAGGAAGCCCCCATCCTAGTCATTCTCTCTCTGGGTAATGTACATCCTCAGCATAGACTTCAAAGCCCCATTGAATCTCTCTACCAGACTGTTAGTAGGAGATGGCCTTTATATGTCTCACTTCCAATAACTTTTTGAAAACTACCGACATGAAATTTGCACCATGACAAGATTTCCCTTGGAAAACCTGCTCTGGTGTAAAACTGGAAGAAACCTGGAATGCCCCGGGGTGCAGCAAAGGGGAAGGACAGTGGTGATTCCAGATCTGCTGTATGACAGATCATTCTGCGCAGCCCGAGAGCAGGGCTGCCCCATCTCCCCATTCTTGCAGCAGCTGCAATTTCACTAGGCTCCTCCTGGCTTTCCTGTCATCCCTAATCTTCCACGCTGTCTGGCAGCATCTTCCCAACCCCTCTGCTGCCATCTGAAAGGAAGCAGCTGAAGGGGACAGAGCACGCGGATGAGGATTATTGCTTTAATAAGCCAGGGCTGACCTTTCCAAAGCCAGGAGAAATGGGGGCTGCTTTCGCCACCTCAGATAATCCAATGAAATTTCCCCACCTGAAGTGTGCCATGGGGCCCTGGACATCCTACTGGGAGCAGAAGCAACAAGGATGGCTGGGCCTGTGGGTTCTAAAATTGCTTGAGCTACATGACTGCACCAGGAAGGTGAGCGTGCGTGCACAGCGGGTACTCAGCTCTGCGGTGCGCAGTGAGCCAACTGCACATGGAGAGACCCTGGCCTGAACACATGGCAGTGTCTTTTTAAGAAAACAAGAGGATTGTATGGGGGGGGGACGGGGACCAATTTCTCCCACCTTCCCGCAGCATTCGCCACCAGGAGGATTTGGTTACATGGGCCTGGATATCCAGGCACTGAGCACTGGGCCCCTGAGCGGTGGATTTCCAAGTCGCTCAGCCCCTGATGTGCTGCGGACACTAGGCCCTTTTGGGAATCCTGGCCTTTGTGCCGCTATGCCCAAGTCCCGCACTTTGGTTTCCAAGGTGTTGCCATATATAGCTGCAGTCCAGCCCTAAGCAGGCCAATGAGCCTAGTAACAAATCCCTTAGTGCCAACCAAAACTCCAAGCAAATGCCCCGATCTGCTGTGTGAGATCCTTCCCCAGGCCAAAGTCTGTCGTCATTCAGAACAGGCCTCCCCCCTTGTGCTGTATGGAAATGGGCCTTGATCTTCTGCTTCTCTCCTAAGGGTGAGACAGGTGCCTTTGGGAACTCCTCAATGCCTTACAAAGCTGCCTGCCCTGCGTGGAGTCCGTGTTCCAGGCTGCGCTGGACCAGCAGGGAATCTACTGGGAGTCTGGGCTTCTAGCACCAGCCTGAACTTGAGAAGCCCAAGTCTTTGCAGTGTCCAGTCATCCTTAGGCTGAGCCGTGCTCCAAGTCTCTGCAGGATGTAAGTTGGGGACGTGTTACAGCTGCAGGAACAGTGACAGTGGGAGGTCCCTGCTCACTTCCCGGACCCATTTTCTGGCTACGTCGGCACTGGCTACGTTCTGCCAGTGGCATTAGCCTCAATGATCTGTTTGCCTGCCTCTCTCACAGCATCTCGGCCTTTTCCCATGCAGCTCCCTACGCAACTCTGCCGCGGCTCATCTCACTCACCCCGCGCCAGCGGCTCACTCCTTCCCCCACGCCCAAAGGACGCAGAAGAAATTGTGATAGATTGAACCCCCTGTCCAGGATGTCACTTGATGTGCTGGGGTCTCACTGAGCCCGCCCTTTCCACCAGCCTGGGTTTCCTCACCCTGTTCTGCTGAGCCAGGCCCTCCAGCCTCCTCTGGCGCACACAGGTAGGGACACCCCCAGCTGCAAATGGACACAGAGACACTGAGATCAGCTCGGTGTGAGCAGAATCAGCTCGGGGGTTCACTCAGCACTCATGTGCACACCTCCTTTGGGGGATAAACCCAAAATAATATTGTCTTGCGCTGTAGAGAATAGTCTGCACAGCGCAAGCGCATAAAAATTCACCCTCTCCCTCAATGTGGAGAGAGAGATGCACAGGTTCCCCCCTCCCCCGATAGGAATTGCACAAACTGGGTTCTGAAATAAACAACAAATAAGTTTATTAACTACAAAAGGTAAATTGTAAGTGATTATAAGGGACAGCAAACAGAACACAACAGATTACTGAGCAAATAAAACAAAACACAGAAACTAAGCTTAACGCACTAAAGAAACAGGTTACACACAGTCATTTCTCACCCTCAATGTTGTTTGGGCCAGTTGTAGCGTTTCTGCAGCTCAGAGTTCCAGTTATGTCTCTTTACAGGCTAGAACCCTGGACTCAGCTCTTGCCTTCCTCTAGCTTAGTTCCTTCGTTTCTTCAGGAGCTTTCAGCAGCCTTCCTTCTTGGGCGGGGAGGCAAATGGGGGGCTCTGAATGCCTTGCTTCCCAGCCTTACATAGCATTTACACGAGGCAGGAAGCCTTTGTTTCCAGTGGGAAAGTACCAGCAGTGTCCAAGGTGTGTTTTGTCTTTTCATAATGGCCCAGTAAGGCTGATTGCTTACTGTCTGGGGGGCGATTCCCAAGCACATACCCACAGCTCTAATTGTTACAGAGACAATATCCCTCACTTTAGAAACAGAGATGATACACGCATACAAATTGGATAAACACATTCATAGATCAGAACCTCTTCAATGATACCTTAATGACCCATCTTGCTTAAAACATGTCTTAGTTATACAATATTGCTATGCAGAATAGGGGTGTAACGTCACAGAGATTGTCGGAAAACCCAACAGACCTTGACCCACTGAGGAGCACACGCTGTGCGGAGTCCGCCTGGTGCTGTACCACAACCACCTCCTACTCTGCTCTTCTCGTGCAACATCCGCACCGAGAGTCCGGACCTGCGCTCTGGGCCCTTTGCACTGGGCACTGCTCAGACACAGGGCGAGACAGGCCCTGCCCCAACGGGCTCACGGTCTGAACAGACAATGGATGGAAGGGGCAACAGGCCCAGAGCAGGGCAGGGACTTGCCCCCAGGCCCAGAGCAGGTCAGTGGTTTCTTAGGTTCTTTTTCCTTCCTCATCACTGTGTATCTAAGTGCCTGGAGGAAACTTTCTTTCTTCATCCCGTCCCCTCCTTGCTTCCCCCCAACTTCTTGCATCAGTTGTTAGCTGGGGAGCTCTTGGAGGCCATGGGCTATGGGCCTGCTACCTCCTTTTGGTACGTACTGGGGTGACTCCACTGAACTCAAGGGGGGTCGAGATTAGCACTGGGTACTGGGGCTGCCTGTTTGTTCTGCAGAGCTCTTACCACACTCTTGGATGCTGTAGAATCAGTTCTTGTAGGCCTCAGCCCCCTTACCCCGTCCATGTCCCCGCCTCCTAGATCCACAGCCTGGCTCCCGGCTCCGGGGGGGACCAGGACAGGGTTAAGGGGGGTGGGGCGTGAGGTAAAAAGTTTGGGGACCACTGTTGTAGGCAGTGGGGTGATGTGTCCTTGTTTAATCTGGAGTCTTGGGGTCAGTTGGTATTAGGGGCCGGATTCTGCTTCAGTTCCAGCGTGCCATTCACTGAGAACCTTCCATGTTCACTCTGGCGTGAACAAGAGGAAAATCTAGCCCTGGACATTCCTTGTTTTCAGGGAGAAAAGGGTGATGGGGGCAAAGCTGCATGGCTGGCCCATCAGAGCGTGGGCTGGGGGAGTTGTGATGCTGGAGTGATGGGAGAGTGTTTCCCGGAGGGTGGAAATTGAGGCCCTGGGTGATCTGGCCGTCTGTTAATAACGTAGATGCGCCATAATTCATCAGCTTCCTTGGGCGCCTCCTGCCTCACCAGCCGCAGCACGAGTCAGTGCTGTCGCTAACAGCCCGGGGAGTCCGCTGGGAGCCAGGGAGGTTCAAACTCCTATCACCGCGTTTCTCCCTCCCTGCCTATCTTCCGCAAGGGCAAAGGACGGAGAAACGCCAGCCTGATAGAAAGTGACCCATGCAAGCTTGCAGCAACCCAGTGAACCCCCACATCCTTTGCCCCCACCTGCAGAGCATGTGCCAAAGATGGCTTCCAGGAGTCCAGGGCTGAATCGACTTAGGGTTTCCATACCCCGGGGCAGTGAAGAAGCGAGGAAGCCTGTAAACGTAGCCATTGGTCAAAGGCAGGTGAGAGCACCAAGGGGCCTGGAACAGGCCTGGATCCCCATGTCCAAATGATGAGCCAAGCCTGGGCAATACACATGGCAGGGTCTTGCCCTGGCCCGTGGCTCCCAGGGATGGGCTAAGGAGTCGCTCCTTCCCAGCGCTGATTTCCATGATTCTCCGCCTTGATGGCCTGTCGTCACCCTCCTTCCTCCCAATTAAACTGGCTAATGATTTCCCCCAGCTCAAAACTTCTCTGTTCAGCATCAGAAACAAACCATGGGCTCGCTCACTGAGAGGCCAGTAACAAGAGCCTCCAGGCCTAGCTACGGCGAGGCAGAGGCTCTGCTGGCAGGGTCTGGGGATTAGAACCCGGGTCTGCAGAGCTTGGGGGGGGGGGGAGTGATGGTCCCACAGTGCCAGCAGGAAGCTGTGTATAGCCACCTCCAGGAGCGCTGTGGGGAGCAGGCGCCGCAGGAAGTACCGCCCCAGGGAGCCAGAGTGACAGCATCCTGCCGCCTTCTGATTGGCCAAGCACCTTATTTAACTCCAAGGGTTGGCACAGGAAGTTGTCTGGGCAGCCACACAGACTTTGGCCTGTCGTGACTCCAGACCTCACCTGATCTCCGGTCTCTGATCTCAGCCTGACTCTGACCCGACTCCAGCCTGGTACCTGCGACCTCCGGTCTCTGACCCCGACTCCAGCCTGGTACCTGCGACCTCTGGTCTCTGACCCCGACTCTTGCTCACTGAACCTGGCTCTTGAAATTCCTCCGACTCCTGCTCAGCGACTGCTGTCCCTGACGTGCAGACATCAGCTCAGATGGGACTGCTGGGGTTGCCAATTTTGGTTGGACATATTCCTGGAGGTTTCCCCACATGACATCATCTTTAATTAAAGATTAAGCTTTAGTTCCTGGAGACTGCAGGACAATCCTGGAGGGTTGGCAAACCTGGTGGCCGCTAGGCCAGACTGCCTATGCCTGGGTCCCTTACCTCAATCTTGTTTGAACACTTAGTTCCAGAGTATCCTTCTGCACCGCTGATGATCAATGCCCCAGGCCAGGAGGCAGGAGACAGGGGGGTCACAGTCTGGCCCTGCAGCTGGGCAGTGTTTTCCTGCCATGGAGTGTGTGATAGGTCTCAGGAGCACACTGCATGACCTGTGCAGTAGAAGAGCCCTTTGTGTGCAGTGAAAGCATGTGCTGTCTTCTTTGGGGAATCGCCTGGAGTTCATTGTGTAGGGGCCAACAAGCTGTCTCCTGAATGCTGGGCTGTGTTGGACACATGCCATGAGGGGCCATTGCTGTGGGCTGATTTAATACCCTGTTTTCAAAGGCCTGGCTCTGCTGTTTCACAGCTGCAAAGCTGATTCCCCCACCCCACCCCTGCCCCCAGTTGACTCTCTGGGACAGAAGGGGGAACTTCCTTGCACTGCTCAGCCACTGCGTGCTCAGGGCGCGCTCTGCAGACAAGTCAGCTCTAGCGCGAGTGGGCACCGCCCTCCTTCCGTGGCTGGCAGGCCCACCTGCACCAGTGCTGAAGTTGGACACGGGGGTCCCATCTGTATTTGGAATATCGAGCTGAGTGTCACATGTAAACAGGTTTCAGAGTAACAGCCGTGTTAGTCTGTATCCGCAAAAAGAAGAACAGGAGTACTTGTGGCACCTTAGAGACTAACAAATTTATTAGAGCATAAGCTTTCGTGGACTACAGCCCACTTCTTCGGATGCATATAGAATGGAACATATCCCGGCCACTGGCCATCCAGAGGAGATAGTGAGACCCAGCTCGGCAGGGAATGGAGCAGCAGCTATGGGCAGGCTCCATTCTCGGTACAGCCTCTTCCAGGGCGATCCGGGCCTGCTTGAGCTGGGCACTTCCCCGGGCGAGACGGGCCCTGCCCCCAGAACTCAAAGGGACGACTGGTTCCCGGGGCACAGATGGTATTGCAGATGGAGGGAGTTAGCGGCTGGAATCTCAAAGTTGCTCAGCCTGTTGAAAGCAACAGAGGGTCCTGTGGCACCTTTGAGACTAACAGAAGTATTGGGAGCATAAGCTTTCGTGGGTAAGAACCTCACTTCTTCAGATGCAAGACTGTTGGTGTCACAGTTCAGGGCAACTGCACGTCCCCCTCCATGGTCCAGCAAGGCACCCACGCTACGCTCCAGACTCAGCGGGCACCTCTCTTGGGCAGAGACCTGCCGCTCTCCCTCGACCACAGCTCCCTGCCTACGCTGAGTTTCCCAGCGGGTCAGATGGTCTCCGCTGCCTGCTTTGCCTTTCTCTCAGAGGCTATAAACAGTCTAATTGCCATAGCTGCTTAGAAAGACTGTAAAAAGAACAGGAGGACTTGTGGTGGCACCTTAGAGACTAACAAATTTATTTGAGCATAAGCTTTCGTGGGCTACAGCCCACTTCATCGGACGCATGTAGTGGAAAATACAGCAGGAAGATATATATACACAGAGCACATGAAAAAATGGGTGTTGCTGTACCAACTCTAAGGAGAGTAATCAGTTAAGTGGGCTATTATTAGCAGGAGAGAAAAACCTTCTGTAGTGATATCAGGATGGCCCGTTTCCAACAGTTGACAAGAAGGTGTGAGTAACAGTAGGGGGGAAAATTAGCGTGGGGAAATAGGTTTTACTTTGTGTAATGACCCATCCACTCCCCGTGTTTATTCAAGCCTAATTTAATGGTGTCCAGTTTGCAAATTAATTCCAGTTCTGAATGCCTGGCCCAGCTGTGGGTGCTCAGCCCATGAGTATCTGGTCCCGAGGGCCCTGCCCGACATCGGAGTCTGGCAGAGCTGGCACTGGGCCACCGCCAGTGTCCTTCCCACAGGCCCATCTTCCCTCTGGCAAAGAGGGCACAGTGACAGTCTGTGTCTGTGTCCCCTCTAGCCCGCCCTTCAGCGGAGTCCCCCCTGGCATTGCCTGGGCTGGGCACGGGGATCCTGGCTGACAGCGTGAGGGCTGGTGCTCTCATAGGAACTCTTGGGCAGCAATTGGTGAATCACTCGCAGCAGCAGCAGCTGTTCCCAGCCAGGCTTTCTCTCCAAAGCGCTCCCTCCTGACCACTCCTTGGCTTCCTGCTCGCTCTGCTGGGCCCTCCCTTCGCCCAATGCTCTCAGGATTTCCTGGGAAGAGACCCGTGTTAATGGGCTGTCTGGGAAGCCAGCCACCATAGGTGCCAACTCTGTGGGTGCTCAGAAAAAAAATAGTGGGTGCTCAGCACTCAGCAGTCCCAGCCGATCGGGGAGGGGATTGGAGGAGGGCAGAGAGCGGTGGGCGGGCAGGGGCATTGTGGAGGGGGCGGAGCCAGGGCAGGAAGAGGCGGGGCGAGGGCGGGGCCTTGGGGTGGAGCGGGGTTGCTCTTGGTGAATGAAATCTGACATCAGCTGGAAGATCCGTCACGGCCACTCGAGCCCTGGGCCTCTTTGCGCATCTCCCAGCGATGACATGAGCAGGGCCAGGACAGGGCAAACCCGCCTCACGACCAGTGTGCTAACTAGCCCGTCACTCTGCAAGCACGTTGAGGAGAGAGGGGTCACCTGCTTCCTGGCTGCCGACTCCCTGGCAGGGATGAGCCATTGCTGGGGTTGGGGCCAGCGTATGGCTGGGGACGCTATAGGACTCAAGAGAGGATCAAAGATGGGGCCTGTGCCCCTCCCGAGGGCCAGCCCTGCTGCCGCCTCTTTGCTCTTTGAGAGGGGTCAGGTCAGAGGGGCCTCCCCCAGGAGATGGGCTGGCGTCTCATCCGTCACCCAGCTGCCAGCTATGCCCAGGGAATGCCAAGGAGGGCTGGTGATGGAGGGGCATCAAGAGGCGCTCAGCAGCAGGGGCGAGACCCCCTCTCCAGCCTGGCAGGGGATCCTGCGGCAGGTACGTAACAATCTGGGGGGGTCACGCTGGGAGGGGCTGCCTGGTGTGCCCGCCACGCAGGCCCCTGCTGTGTGGGGTGCTGGAGCGGCTCCCTGACCCCCCCCGCCTCTAGGGGACTCCCCGCTGGGCTCAGCAGCTCTAGCTCCCTCCTGCTCTGGGGGTGGAGGAGTCTGGGTCCGCTCCCAAATACACCTACTGTGGGAGCATGTGCAGTACCCCCAGGGGCCTCTGTGCAGAGAGGAAACCCTCAGCACCAGAGGATTTAGGGGCTGCCCACTGCCTAACTGGGCCCAGGGGGCTCTGCTGGCAGGGGGGGTCTGTATCCAGCTTCCCAAGCGGCTGCTGGGACCCAGAGGCCCACTGGTGTTTCACTTCTCTGTGTCAGCAGCTCCTATCAGGCCTGACACGCTCACTACACCTAACACCCCGGTTTCACACTGTTTATCCAAGGAATGTTTTGTAAGGTATCAGCCAGAGGCTGGTGACGCTCTGGGCATTACTGTCCCTGGGAATGATTCTCTCAAGTCTGTAATGAGGCAGAGTGGACAAACAGGTGTGCTGGACAGATGCACATCTATTCACCCATCCTTGGGCTACTGCACATTACCATTGGGAGGCCAAATACAAAGGGCGTGACATTTATAAATGAAGTAAACAGGAAAACAAGTTAACGGAGATGTGGAGGCAGAAGGGTGCCAGCAAACAGGAGAGGAGAGTCTTATCTGGGGGCACGTGGCCAAGGATGCCTGTCAGAGGCTGGCTGGCCTACAGGAAGAAGAAAAGAGAATCTTTTGGGATACGTTTCCTAAGGGAACCCGTTGTAGGGGGCAGGGGAATCATGAACATCTGGATCCTGCTGTGACTGAAAACTAGCAGCTCTCAAAGACGGACTCCTGGGGAGAGTAGGAAAGGTGGCCAGGGAGCCATGTAGGGCGGGTGTGTTGTATGGTTTGGTTGATGTGTAACAATCTGTGATGGGGTGTACTTGCCCCACACTGGAGTGCCAGGGTCAAGGCAGCCCCACCCCCTCAACCCTGCTGGACATGCTCCAACTGCTGCTGCAGTATAAAAGGGAGCAGCCTAGTTCAGTCTGGGCTGCCCGCCGAGGAGGAAGGACACACCTCGCTGGCTCCAGCCGAGAAGTAACCAGGACCCCGGACCATGGGAGCAGGAGATGCTGAGCTCCAGGCAGGTGCCTAGTTATCTGCGGATGCCCCAGGGAGATTGCAGTTGTCGCCCAAGGAGCCCAGAGACTACAAAGACACCCCGACTTTAACTGCAAGAGTCATGGTAGGAAGTAGCCTAGGGAGGGACTAGCAGTGTCCCTGCAGCAGTCGACGTGTTGTGGGCGGATTCCCTGCCAACTTAGTGGTGAACCCATTCGCCACTACCAGGGTCCTGGGCTGGGACCCAATGGAGCAGGGCTGGCCCGGGTCCCCCTACCCCGCCTGCCCCCTTTGAGGGGCGGCCCACAAAACCCTCTCCTACTGACTCTCGCCATTGGGCCGCACTTCCTTGTAATAGCGGAGTCCTACTGACTGTGGCCATTGGGCCTTGCTTCCCTGCAGCCAAGGAGTTTTCTATTGAAGCCAGCCCTTGGGCCACGCAGCCCTGAAGCTGAGGGCAGCCATATTGACGTTAACTGCAGGGCTACCGTGCCCTTGCCCCACCCCAGGATGTACATGCCCCGCAACACGTGGTGGAGAATGGAGGCAATGGTCGGGACCTGCGAAAAGGACCCAAGCGAGGGTAGACCGCCTAAAGTAAGCTCAGGGTTCTCCCACTTGTTAACTGCTGCAAAGCAAGATGGAGCCCGACAATCTATTGACGTGGTTGTTAGAGAACCAACAACTACAGGCGACTCAGCAGCAACAGTGCCAAGCACAACTGATGCAGCAGATCGCCGTCCAGCAGCAGTAGCAGCTGATGCGTGAGCGGGCCGACCAGCACCAGACTCAGCAGGAGAGGTTGGTGCAGCAAATGGTGCAATTGTTGCAACCCAGAGGGGCTCCTCTCCCCGACCAGGCGCGATCAGACGCAGAACCCCTACCTGCCAACTTCCCCATGCGACTCATGAAGATGGGACCTGGGGATGACCCAGAAGCCTTTCTAGTAACTTTTGGGAAGGTAGCCACTGCTGAGCACTGGGCCACCCCTCCTACGTTGTGAGCCCCACCCAGTCCATGTACCAGAACCTAGACACCCTAGATGCCCTCAACTATGGGAAGATAAAGGCCACTATCCTAGATGAAGCAGGCATCAGTCCCGAGACCTACCACCTGCTCATCACCCCTTTCCCTCCAGAGCCCAATCTAGGACTGCTATTCGATGGACCCATAGAGCCAGGGCCAGCCACGATGGCCCTTAACTAAGCCCTGAGCAGCGAGGACAGCTACAGCGGATCTTACAGGCCTTCCCAGAAGTCTTATCCACCTGCCTTGGGCGGATGGAAGTCACGAACCACCATTTAGCCACCCTACCAGGCCAAAAGATCCATGACGCCCACCGACCCCTTCCAAGGAAGATGTGGGAGGCCGTCTGGCAGGAATTAGATACCATGTGACATTATCATGTTAAATATGCCCATGTAGATCATTGTTGCTACCACTGTTATATAATGGCAACAAATCTTCTACAAATGTGGCGTGTGAGCTTTTCTATGGAAACGTTACGATTTGATATTCTCAGCTGTGACCCACAGAGGCATGGGACAGTGCCGCAGCGAGCAGGGTCAGATGTACAGTGTGTTGATCTGAGTGAGATTTGCACTTCAGACACTGGTGGTGATTTTACGTGAGTTTTAAATGTGATGGCTTGAGATCAGTCAAAGAGGTGACCAGTTTGTTATATTCTGTTTGCTTATTTCGGGAAAGGGAAGTAGGGACAGAAAAGCAGCAAAATGAGGGAAAGTGAAACTAATAAGAAGCTGGAGCTGTGCAGATTGCAGGCAGAAGAGAGTGGAAAAGAACACAAAAGACTTATGCAATTAAAGCAGATGGAAATCGATGTGTGTCATAACTATAAAGGGAAGGGTAACAGCTCTCCGGTGTACAGTACTATAAAATCCCTCCTGGCCAGAGACTCTAAAATCCTTTTCCCTGTAAAGGGTTAAGAAGCTCAGGTAACCTGGCTGGCATCTGACCCAAAGGACCAATAAGGGGACAAGATACTTTCAAATCTTGGTGGGGGGAAGGCTTTTGTTTGTGCTCTTTGTTTTGGAAAGTTGTTCGCTCTTGGGGAACTGAGAGAATCATAGAATCATAGAATATCAGGGTTGGAAGGGACCTCAAGAGGTCATCTAGTCCAACCCCCTGCTCAAAGCAGGACCAATTCCCAACTAAATCATCCCAGCCAGGGCTTTGTCAAGCCGGGCCTTAAAAACCTCCAAGGAAGGAGACTCCACCACCTCCCTAGATAACGCATTCCAGTGTTTCACCACCCTCCTAGTGAAATAGTTTTTCCTAATATCCAACCTGGACCTCCCCCACTGCAACTTGAGACCATTGCTCCTNCCATTCTGGGGTGAACAGAACCAAAGACCGGTTGGGGAAGTCCTTCCACTGGGAGGGAATGGGCAAGGACGTTGCTAATTATGTCCGGTCTTGTGAGGTGTGCCAACGAGTGGGAAAGCCCCAAGACCAGGTTAAAGCCGTTCTCCAGCCACTACCCATAATTGAAGTCCCATTTCAGCGAGTAGCTGTGGATATTCTGGGTCCTTTCCCAAAGAAGACCTCCAGGAGAAAGCAGTACGTACTGACTTTCATGGATTTTGCTACCCGATGGCCGGAAGCAGTACCCTTAAGCAACACCAGGGCTAAAAGTGTGTGCCAGGCATTAGCAGACATTTTTGCCAGGGTAGGTTGGCCCTCCAACATCCTTACCAATTCGGGAACTAATTTCCTGGCAGGGACCATGAAAAACCTGTGGGAAGCTCATGGGGTGAATCACTTGGTTGCCACCCCTTACCACCATCAAACCAGTGGCCTGGTGGAGAGGTTTAATGGAACTTCGGGGGCCATGATACGTAAATTCGTAAATGAACACTCCAATGATTGGGACCTAGTGTTGCAACAGTTGCTTTTTGCCTACAGGGCTGTACCACATCCCAGTTTAGGGTTTTCACCATTTGAACTTGTGTATGGCCGCGAGGTTAAGGGGCCATTACAGTTGGTGAAACAGCAATGGGAGGGGCTTACGCCTTCTCCAGGAACTAACATTCTAGACTTTGTAAGCAACCTACAAAGCACCCTCCGACACTCTTTAGCCCTTGCTAAAGAAAACCTAAAGGATGCTCAGGAAGAGCAAAAGGCCTGGTATGATAAACATTCCAGAGAACGGTTCTTCAAAGTAGGAGACCAAGTCCTGGTCTTAAAGGCGCTCCAGGCCCATAAAATGGAAGCATCGTGGGAAGGACCATTCACGGTCCAGGAGAGCCTAGGAGCTGTTAACTATCTCATAGCCTCCCCCACCTCCAACATAAAGCCTAAGGTATACCATGTTAATTCTCTTAAGCCCTTTTATTCCAGAGAATTAAACGTTTGCCAGTTTACAGCCCAGGAAACAGATGACGTGGAGTGGCCTGAAGGTGTCTACTACGAAGAAAAAAGGGATGGTGGCGTGGAAGAGGTGAACCTCTCCACGACCCTTGGACATCTGCAGCGACAGCAGATCAAGGAGCTGTGCACAAGCTTTGCACCAATTTTCTCAGCCACTCCAGGACGGACCGAACGGGCATACCACTCCATTGACACAGGTAATGCTCACCCAATTAGAACCCCACCCTACCGGGAGTCACCTCATGCCCAAACTGCTATACAAAGGGAGATCCAGGACATGCTACAGATGGGTATAATCCGCCCCTCTAATAGTGCATGGGCATCTCCAGTGGTTCTAGTTCCCAAACCAGATGGGGAAATACGCTTTTGCGTGGACTACCGTAAGCTGAATGCTGTAACTCGTCCTAACAACTATCCAATGCCACGCACAGATGAGCTATTGGAGAAATTGGGACATGCCCAATTCATCTCTACGTTAGACTTAACCAAAAGGTACTGGCAAGTACCACTAGATGAACCCGCTAAGGAAAGGTCAGCCTTCGTCACCCAGGCAGGGGTGTATGAATTCAATGTACTCCCTTTCGGGGTGCGAAATGCACCCACCACCTTCCAAAGACTTGTAGATGGTCTCCTAGCGGGATTGGGGGAATCTGCAGTTGCCTACCTCGATGATGTGGCCATTTTTTCTGATTCATGGACAGAACACCTGGAGCACCTGGAAAAAGTCTTCGAGCGCATCCGGCAGGCAGGACTAACTGTTAAGGCTAAAGTGTCAAATAGGCCAAAACAGAGTGACTTACCTGGGGCACCAGGTGGGTCAAGGAACTATAAATCCCCTACAGGCCAAAGTGGATGCTATCCAAAAGTGGCCGGTTCCAAAGTCAAAGAAACAGATCCAATCCTTCTTAGGCTTGGCTGGATATTATAGGCGATTTGTACCACACTACAGCCAAATCGCTGCCCCGCTGACAGACCTAACGAGAAAGAAACAGCCAAATGCAGTTCAGTGGACTGATGAGTGTCAAAAGGCCTTTCACCAGCTTAAGGTGACACTCATGTCTGACCCTGTGCTAAGGGCCCCAGACTTTGACAAACTGTTCTTAGTAACCACAGATGCGTCCGAGCGGGGCGTAGGAGCAGTTTTAATGCAGGAAGGACCGGATCAAGAATTCCATTGTGTCGTGTTTCTCAGCAAGAAACTGTCTGAGAGGAAAAGCCACTGGTCAATCAGCAAAAAGGAATGCTACGCCATTGTGTACGCGCTGGAAAAGCTACGCCCATATGTTTGGGGACGGCGTTTCCAACTACAAACAGACCATGCTGCGCTACAGTGGCTTCATACCGCCAAGGGGAATAACAAAAAACTTCTTCGGTGGAGTTTAGCTCTCCAAGATTTTGATTTTGAAATACAACACATTTCAGGGGCTTCTAACAAAGTGGCTGATGCACTCTCCCGGGAAAGTTTCCCAGAATCAACTGGTTAAAAATTGTTCTTGGAATGTGGAACATATTGTTAGTTTTTATATAATCAGTAGTATGTCTAAAGGTGCATGTGTCTTATTAACTCTGTTTTCTCTTAGAGCTCCAGGAAGAAATCACAGCCAGTGTGGAACCGGATGTCCAACACTATCTGTGATTTGGGGGGCGTGTCATAACTATAAAGGGAAGGGTAACAGCTCTCCTGTGTACAGTACTATAAAATCCCTCCTGGCCAGAGACTCCAGGTCCCACTTTTGCAAAATGCTATTTGTGATGTACTTATCACAGCTAACTCTGTCTCTTTAAGGCAGGGTGGGAATCTTACTAAAGACCTGAGTGTCAGTGAAAAGGCTAATGACCCATCTGAGAAAGGGGAGGAGGAAGCAATTTCCCAGGCAGGTAAGATCCACCAAGCAGCTAAGGAAAAGCTGCTGAAAGACCACAACCCCCTAGGAATAGGGGAAAGTCCCAGTGCTGGGAGTGAAAATCACAAGGAAACCCTGGGGGCAGGGGCATTTTTTGCATGGATATAGCCCCGGAGAGCGAATGCAGCTCTACGGGGGGCCAGGCAGTAACATGCAAGGTCCTCTCACATCCTTACCTCTCCAAAACCCCAAAGACATACGTGAGCTGAGGAACAAAGACTGAACTGGGGGAAGTGCTGGACCCACACTAAAGGGATTTCTAGCCTAATAATAGGTATATCTCCATATGTTATCTCATAGAGCTGGAAGGGACTCTGAAAGGTCATTGAGTTGAGTTGAGTCCAGCCCCCTGCCTTCACTAGCAGGACCAAGTACTGATTTTTGCCCCAGATCCCTAAGTGGCCCCTATCAAGGATTGAACTCACAACCCTGGGTTTAGCAGGTCAATGCACAATGCACAGAGCTATCCCTCCTCCCTGTGAATGACACACCTGGGCACTCTAAGCAAGTGCAGCTTGGCCCCTTAAGGCCCTGCATCCTGCTTGTATCATCCCTTAGATAACAGAGCACTGTTGTTAGGACAGACCTGCCCTGAGTTGGACCCCTCAGCTGTGTGGACACAGCTCTGGAGACCATGGCCTGGGTATTTCCTGGGAGTGTCCAGGCCCGGGGCTGGACCCCACAGGAAGCCGAGGCTGAGGTGCGCAGGGCCAGGGCACACCCAGTGCTCCCTGCAAGGTGAAGCGAAGGCTGGCACAGCCCCGCGGAGATGAGGGGAGTGCCTCTCTCCCGAGGCCGGGGTAACATGGTGACGCGGTGCCTCAGGAAGCTGTGCCAGGCTGCTCTTGTCCGTCATGCAGGGCTGCTTTGTTTCTTCTTCCAGCCTCAATGCAGCTCGCTGTGCAGGCAGGTGGGCGCGCAGCCCTGGGCCATCCTGCCGCTGCAGGAGGCGGCATGGGGGGAGGGAGAGGCACTGGCCCTGGGAACCGTTCGCTCTTTCCTGTAGCTCCAAACGCTGGAACCGTCTTTGCACGGCCAGCTCCCGCTGCCCCAGGTTTGTCATTTCAAATCCGTCCTTGCGGCTGAGTGAGCTTGGCTTGTCCTAGGCAAGGTTCGATTGGCCGGCAAATGGGAGGACCCCCCGGTTGGTGCTGTGCTTGGCAAGGCAAAGCTGGCAGAGCCAAGCTGCCTCTGACGCTGCCCCTCTCCCTGATCCAAGCAGGGAGACATCCCTCTGCCGGGACACAGCTGGGGCTGGGAAGCCTTTGATTTCATTCCCCCCAAATACCTCCTTGACCTCAGAGGATATTCGGTGCCCAATGATTTTGCAGCTGAAAGACCCTGAATCGTGGGGGCTTGCAAGAGACCAGCCCTGGTGGCTGTGCCTGTGTGGTTACTGGCTCTCCTGATTGCTTTACAGTGGATAGAGGTAGGGCAGAGGGCACAAAATGCCCTGGCTGGGTCCAGCCCTCCCCCCCCTTCCTTCATGTGTCCAGTTTTCTGCACATTAAAGCCCAAGTCTGGGCAGGGCGGAGGGGCCTGCCCAGGCCCGAGCCATCCATCACCCTCGAGTTGCAGAGGGGGACGAGCTCCTGAGCTGGGGCGATGTGGTTCATGGCTCCAAGCAGGAGGGCAGCTGCATTCTGCAGGGGCTGCAGCTCCCACGTGTAGCCCTGGGCCGAGAGGACGGGGGCAGCCAGGCTGGCAGTCCGAGGTGCGTGGGCTGCTGAGGTCAGGGCTGGCCTTGAGGGCCAGTCACAGCGGGGAGGGGGGTTGGCCAGCATGCAAGGCGGTTCGGCCTCGGGGCCTGGCTCTCCGCTCACTCACTGTCACCCCACAGGTGCCCGCGGGACGGCTCCTGCTTTCCCCGTGGAGGGCCAGGCCCTGCGAGTTTCATGGGCTGACGCTGCCAGCTTGCCTCAGGGACCCCGTGCCCAGCCTAGGGGCCGTGCGGATCCCAGGGCCTGGCAAAGGAGGAGCAGAGGGCTGCGGACCCGGCTCCTGGAGGAGTTTAGCTGGATCCAGAGCCTGGCACTACCATCCTGCCCCAGAAGCGTGGTCCCAACGCAGCTCCTCCCCCCACCCCTCGCTGCCCCATGGAGCCCCTCAGACTCAGCCCTCCAGGGACCCCTCTTGCCAGTGTGCTACGTGGGAGGTGCGAGAGGCCGAGATGGGCCGTCGCTGCACACCCTGAGCTCCGAGATCCCCTGTGGCTGAGTGGCGTGGGGTGCCATAGGGCAGGGGGCTGTGGGTTGTGCAGTTGTTGAGCACCGTTACACAGCTGCCCTTTTCCAGCCCAGAGGTGGTTCGTTATGGAGGTTGTTGGGCAGCTGCCAGACTGACGGTTCCGGCTTGTGCTATGCAAGGTGGGATCCCCCACCAGACCTGGCCTGGATCGCTTGGGGCCAGCAGCGCGTTCGGGGCCCCGGAATCGCAGGGCTAGCAGGGACGGCAGGGGTCAGCTGGTCTCTCTGGAGGAACAGTGATTCCGGCCGCTCCCCAGGAACCGCTCCCCTTTTCCGGATTGGAGGTGCTGAGCTGAGAGCTGGCTCAGGGCTCTGTGGGGTGGGACGTGGCTGGGCAGCTCCCTGCTCACCCCCAGGTGTCTGGGCTGCCTGCCGACCCAAGGGGGAAGCTCGGGATCCCTGGCGGGGTAACGGAGGGCAAGGAGCTGCATGGAATCGGAGCCCCCCCTTGTGGTGGCCGGTGGGCGAAGCGCGTCAGCCGTTCCAGCAGCTGCTTCTCGCTCCGGATTCTGTTCAGCGCCAGCCCGAGCTGCCGGAGCCGGATCAGGGTCAAGGCCTGGCAGGGGCTGGAACTGCTCAGCCCCAGGTCTGGCTTCCCTTCCGCCCATTGCGAGAGAGGGGAGCAGATCAGTGGAATTAACCCCCTTCTCAACTGCCAAAGGAAGAACAATGTCGCCCCCACAGAGCTGGGCGTCCCCTTCGCTTCCTGCCCTACACTGTTGTGCAGTTGTTGAGCACCGTTACACAGCTGCCCTTTTCCGGCCCAGAGGTGGCTGCTTTTCAGTGGTGGGTGACACGATCTATGTGCATCAGTTTGCAAAACCCTATGGCAGCGGTTTTCAAATGTTTTCAGCTGAACCCCTCCCCTTCGAGTGACAGTTTTCGGCTGTGTCCCCGAACCCAGACCAAAATAGATACATGCACAGTGTGCTCGATAGGCTGTGCGTAACCCTAACAGAACCCTGAGCACAGCTTTAATTCACCCCCCGACACCGTCTGCTTCAAATACACAGATACAGACCAACGGCGCAGCCAGGCCTTCCCCAGCAGCGGCTGCTTCTGCCTGGCAGCCAGGCTGCACCACTAGGGCAGGGCCAAACCCTGCCCCTCTGCCCCCCCCCTCAGGTTTTCAGGGTGGGGGAGGGCATGTGCGATGGTCTCCTGGCCCCACACAAGGAGGGGGAGGACATGGATGACTTCCTGGAGGCCTTTGAGACGGCCTGTGAGCTGCACCGGGTTGATCCCGCGGACAGACTCCGGGTCCTTACCCCCTTACTGGACCCCAAAGCCGTGGCATTGTACCGCCAACTGGGAGAGGCAGAGAAAGGGGACTACGAACTATTCAAAAAGGCCCTGCTACGAGAGTTTGGGCTGACTCCTGAGATGTACCGGGAAAGGTTCCGGAGTCAGGATAAAACCCCTGAGATCTCATATCTGCAACTAGCCGTCCGCAAGGAAGGATACGCCAGCAAGTGGGCTGATGGGGCCCAGACGAAGGAGGACCTGGTCAAACTGCTGGTACTGGAGCAACTGTATGAGCGGTGCCCATCCGACCTGAGGCTGTGGTTGGTGGACAGAAAGCCAGAGAACCCGCGACATGCAGGCCGGCTGGCCGATGAGTTTGTAAAGAGCCGGTCAGGAGATAAAAGGGAGGAGTCCCAAAGGAACAGTCCCACCACAACGCAGAGAGAGAGTCACCATGGGACCTCCCCGTGGGAAAATACAGAAAAACCCCATCAGAGGGGAACATCCGGCGTCAGGACCATCCGACCCACTCAAGGGGACCCATGGGACATGGGCTGCTACCACTGTGGCCAAAAAGGCCACATACGGGCCCAGTGCCCCAGGCTCAGGGACAGACTGAGCAGACCGAACCCACAGAGGGTTGACTGGGTAGAGACCCAGCCCGGCGAGAGGCAGCATTCCCAGGGAAGGGGGGCTGGCAGAGTACCACCTGCTAAGGAGGGAGGAGAGCTCCAGGCCAGCTCCTCTAGGGGGCTGGATGCTCCAGACTCAGGGTTTTTGGTTTATACGGTAGGCGCGGGGCTGTCCCTCCGGAGAGAGTACCTTGTTCCCCTGGAGGTGGATGGGAAGAAGGTCAATGGATACTGGGATACGGGCACAGAGGTGACGCTGGCCCGGCCCGAGGTGGTGGCCCCAGATCAGGTGGTGCCCAACACCTACCTGACCCTGATGGGGGTGGGCGGAACACCAGTCAAAGTGCCCGTGGCAAGGGTACACCTGAAGTGGGGGGCCAAGGAGGGCCCCAAGGATGTGGGGGTACACCCGTATTTGCCCACTGAGGTATTGATGGGGGGGTCCTGGAGAACTGGCCAAGCAACCCCCAAAGGGCACTGGTTGTGACCTGCAGTCAGAGCCGGCGAGGGGCACTGCGCCCTGGCCTTGGTGGGGGGTGCCTTGCCTGAGGCGCAGGACCCTAACCTGGTGGGGAGGGAACGCCCAGGGACACGGCTCAGGGAGGCTGCAGCTTCAGACCCAGTGGGCGAGAAAGAGCAGGTGGCCATCCCTGTCCCAGCTGCTGAGTTCCAGGCCGAGTTGCAGAGAGATCCCTCCTTGCGGAAGATAAGGGACCTGGCCGACCTCAATGCGGTACAGACCATGGGACGAGGTGGCCGGAAAAGGTTCCTGTGGGAGAAGGGGTTCCTGTACCGAGAATGGGCTCCCCCAGGGAAAATGGAGTCAGGGGGGATCAGGAGGCAGCTGGTGGTACCCCAGAAGTATCGCCGCCAGCTGCTGTGTCGGGCCCATGACATTCCTCTCTCAGGGCACCAGGGAACCTGGCGTACCTAGCAGAGGCTGCTACGGAGCTTTTACTGGCCTGGGGTCTTTGTTACTGTCCGACAGTACTGCCGATCCTGTGACCCCTGTCAGAGGGGGAGGAAGGCCTGGGACAAGGGGAAAACAGCTTTAGGACCCTTGCCCGGCATAAAGGATCCTTTCTGGAGGGTGGCCAAGGTTAAAAGGGCGGCTCTAAACCAAGAGAGCCCAAAGCACAGGCCTCCAGACTGGAGCGCTGGGAGAAGACCACAGCCCAGTTGGAACCCCAGAGGTATGGGGGTGGGAAAAGGGCACAGGCCGCATAAACCTTCCCACATGTGAACTGCGAGTGCCATCAAGCACCCCGACCTAAGGGGGGGCGTGAAACTGGAGGGGCCTGGTGTAATTCTCACCAAGGAATGGGAGGGATGCGGGGGCATCCATGGGAACGGGGGTAGGTTCGAACTTCCCCGGGTCACTGGCTAAAGTGACCCTGCTCAGTTCGGTCTCGAAGCGGGGAGATGTGACGAACTGGGACTGTTCTTGCTGTGGTGTGTGAATGCTGACAGGGGAGTGTGGCTGGGATGGTCTGCATTGCGGGGATGGGTTTGGGAGTCTGCCCGAAGGCGAATACCTGAGCGTGTAACATGAGAACCCAGGAAGGGGTTGGAGGCCAGGTGACACCTTGGCCCGGGAAACTGAACAAAGGGTGTGGGAGGGGTCGCTGAAGGCAGAGGGTTGGAAGCGGGCTGGAGAGATGGCTGGGAGGCAGAGATGGCTGGGATGCCTGGGACCCCAAGCTGGACCTAACTGAGGGGGGGCCCTGTTGTCTGTGCCTGCAAGACCTGTCTTGGACTGTATTCCTGTCATCCAAATAAACCTTCTGCTTTACTGGCTGGCTGAGAGTCATGGTGAATCGCAGGAAGCCGGGGGTGCAGGGCCCTGAGTTCCCCAATACTCCGTGACAGCACCACGCGTGTAGTGCTAGTGCCAGACCTCTGTCACCGGCCTGTGTGCACTAGAGTGTGCGAGGGGGGCGTGTGCAATGCTGCCCTCTGCTGGATTGAATTGGAACTGCATAGCTGCATATCATAGGGCCTATACTGCTAGTGGAGATTCTCCTTTAGCTGAGGTTTTTTGAAGCAGGAGGATGGCGTTCTGAGCAGCCGGGCATGCAATAGAGTAATATTAGGTGCCCACAGATTTGTTCCATTTTCTCCCCCATGGTGCCACACGAATGCTAGTGCAGTAACCTCGGCTCTGGCAGGAGTTTTGCCTTCAGCCCCGGCTGCCTTGGAACCGGAGCCAGAGCCACTGGTTGGGCTAAAATGAGGATTCAGCGGCTTCTGAGCAAAGGGACGTTGTTTTTCAAAGGCTTTTTACTGGGAATGACATTTGAAGAATCCAGGGAAGGTTCCCATCAGCCTGGGGCTGGGAGCGCTCAAGAGACTCACAGCCTGGCTGCCTGGAGCCCAGCTGCAGCCTGAGGGGTTTACAGCTGCTAGGGTCTGCCTGCAGGCTCTCAGCATGGTGCACTGGTGTGCAAAGCTTCACACACTTGCCTCCCTCAGCAGCTTGGTCCCGCGGCACTCAACCACTGCTAGTGCAAGTCCTAGTCCCACTGGTGCAAAGCATGCGTGTGACCTGTGGCGCTCGTGCGCGGTGCTGGGGAGCGGGATCCTCGTGTGACACTGATGGGCTGAGAGTTTACACTGCTAGGCCATGGAGCGCAGGTCCTGAGGCTGGTGCCTGCGTGACACTGCTGACAGACAGGGACTTGCAGCCACCTGGGAGCATCTGAACCCCCTGGGCTGGAGCCTTTTTCCGCTCCGTGGCCCGGCCGAAGGGTCCTCAGCGCCCGGGTTAGTCCCTTTAACTTGTCTCAATCTTCAGACAAATTCGCCTCAGCATGGCCTGGGCTTGAGGGAGGAATGTTGTGTCCAGAGGCTGGGCATTGGGAGCCCCACGTATTCATTGGGGGGGGGGGGCTTGAACTGAGGTGTCATCTCTCCCTAATGGCAGGCACTGGGGCTAGAGGGTGGCCAACACCCAGCAGCAGCCTCCANTGGCAGTTTGTTGGCAGTGGTGTAGCCGGGTTGGGCCCAGGAGTTGGAGAGACGAGGTGGGGGAGGGGATCGCTGGGATTGGCCCAGCGTGTGTTGGTGCGAGAGCAGCTTTGGCGCTTACCGGCGCAGATGCTGGGCCATTCACACCGTGCCCACCCCACCTGGGCTCTCCATGGCAGTTTGGGGTTGGTTTGCCTGTGGCTTGGTCCCTGTTCCTGGGGGGAAGGGGAGGCGCTGGGCGCCCATGGGAGCAGACCCCTGAGTTGATGGGGCTGGGCAGGTTTGAGCTGGAGGCCAGGCACAGGTGTATCTTCGCCTCCCCACTGGTTTGCAGCCGTTGGGTGCGGTGAGCGGGCGACGTGAGACCAATGTCCAAACCCTCTCCCTGCCGCCCCCAGCAAACGCCCAGCTCCATGCTGCCCCCCGGCTACATTCATTGTGTTGCTTTGCATTAAAAAATATCCCTGGCAGAATCCCAGCCCCATCGGCACGGCTGGGCACCAAGCCCCCAGCAGCTGGGGCGGGCAATGGGTCATGGTGGAGACGCACTGAGGCCAGGCCACGCGAAGGATGGGAGCCCAGGCAGCCCCTAGATCACGGGGTGGCTCTGACTCCATTCCAGCCGGCTCCTCGCCTGTCCCCTGCGCTCCTTTGCCCGCTGTTAGCTGTGCCACCCAGACTCCGCGCAACAGGAAAGTGAGCGGGTCTGCCCGCGGGCAGCAGGTGGGTGGCGTGCCGTGGTCTGTGGGGCGGCGAGCGGGTACATTCATTGGTGATAGTACAGTGCGGTGAGGGTGGAAGCTACATTCAGGCAGGGACGGGCAGCAGCCGGCCTGTCAAGGAGACAGAGTGCACTTGGCCAGCTGGGCACAAGGCTGCGGGGTCCACGCAGAGTCTGTGCCATCTGGGTCCCTCCAGTGCAAGGCTGCGTGGCCCCCTCCCGGCCTCGCCCGGTGCAGCCAGGGCCACGCCAAGTGCCAGGCAGCAGCGGAAGACGTCACTGATTGTTCACCCTCTCGTCACATCATTATTTGGGGCTGATTTGGTTTTTAGGAGATTTCTCCCCTCCCCTCTGGAAGGGCAGCAGAGAGCCACCAGAAGGGGGTGGCCAGGCTAGGCCCCTCCCGACCTACAACACAGAAGCAAGGGGCATGTTAGTGCTGGCACCGGCGTGCGGGAGATGCGGGTGACCCCAGCGCGGTCCAACAGCCGGAGCAGACACAGCATCAGGGGCTGGTTAGTCCCAAACCAAGGGAGTCGCACAGGGCCCGGATGCCTCAATGCTACTTTCCTACCCAGGCCTGGGGTGCTTGGGCCTCACCTGGGAACCCCAAGACTTGTCTGAGCACTAGGGGGGGGCATGTCTGGGGCCCACCTGCCGGAGCAATGCGCCAGCTGGGGGGACGGGGCGGCGCTGGGGGGCTGGGCAGGCGCTGTGCTCTTGCCCCCGCACTCGCTGGGACACTCCTGGCCCCACTGCTGCAGGCCCAGGCTCTGCCACTCCGGGTGCAAAGAGCCGGCTGGTGGGGGTGCTGGCTCAATGGCCTCTGCCAGCCAGCCCCCCCGCAACCTGCACGCTGTCTCCGCTGCCCGGCCCCCCGAGCGCCTGATGGGCCCCAGGCGCTGCCTCTGGCGTGGGCCCAGACCAGGAACCTGCTGCGAACGGGCCGGGGTGGGATTTGAACTGGCCACCTCGCGTCAGAGGCTCCGTGGGCCATGGCCAGGCCCAAGCCCAACTGGAGCGCACACGCATTGAGGCACTGGCCTGGCCCTGCCCTGGGCCATCCACATATGCCCGGGGTGCCCTAATGCCCGCTAGCCTGAGGAACAGCAGCCATGGGGCACACCTAGCCCGGGATAGCTCAGGCCTCTAGGCTAGTGACCCTGCTTCGCCACCTCCGCCCCACGCGGGGGGCAGTGCCC